>NC_142049.1:2462148-2622685 GCF_982192425.1 Myodes glareolus
TGAACCCATTCATTCCCTTACAGTCCTCCCTTGAATCCATTCCCCCGGCCGTCTGGACTCTGTTCTGGTGCAGTGCTGTTCTTCACAGCACACTCGATAGGAGATTCAGCCACCTATGTGAGGGGAAGGTACATGGTACCGGGTGTGAGGTAGATACTGCGCAGACCCCAGGCCAACCAGGATCAGATGTTGGTGATACTGGCATCCTAATGAAGCCCCTTTTGCCATGTGGGTGAGGCTAAGCAAGACCTCCAGTCTGCACTGCTGTGGACACAGTCTGCTTTGTGCAGTCTGACTCGGGAGTCAGATGAGTTAAATTAGTAACGTGGCTCCTCCATGGAAATGGGCTGCTTTTATAGAGTCCCTTCTCATGTATATTCATGTCGTGCGCTTTCCCTGGTCTGGCCCATGCTCCTCAAGGTGTGCCTGGCTACTGCCTGGAAGTAGGCATGGGGGTGTCTTAATTCAGGCCCTACAGCAGCCATGGAAGATAATGGGTAACAACGAATTATACCTGATGTTCATGGGTGGTGAGAAGAAACTGTCCGTCAGTCCGGACATCCTCACTTCAATCTCTGGGATCCGCATAGTGGAAGGAGAGAACCAGCTCCCCTAGGCTGGCCCTGACCTCCGTTGCATGCCATGCACACCTGTACCCGCCTCCCAATCAGAGCTTAACCCAGCAGTACGGTATTAAGATGCGCACATGGGTTGTCAACAGTCACAGCCAGCCCGCCAGCTGTTCTTTGTATTTGTAACAGTGTTGCACCCTTTCATCTTGCTCAATCCCCAGCCAGGCAACTGTTGCTAGGCTCATCCGCCATTTACAAATGAGGAAGTTGAGGCCCGAGAGAGATTTGGGGTCTTGGTAGTATTGTGTCTAACTTGCTTCTGTGGAGCTGTGGTTAAGGGCATTGTGGGGTTCACCCAGCTCCGTGCCTTCCTGCACACAGGATGACCTTCGAGGACATGTGCCGGTACTTTACCGACATCATTAAGTGCCGCCTACTTAACACATCCTACCTGAGCATCCATAAGACGTGGGAGGAGGCCCGGCTGCGTGGCGCCTGGACGAGGCATGAGGACCCGCAGCAGAACCGCAGCGGGGGCTGCATCAACCATAAGGACACTTTCTTCCAGAACCCTCAGGTGGGCATGTGCTAGGTCCCCACCCTGTCCCATCCTGCAGCAGCTGTGAGACCTCACCCCTTCCCTGCCAGGGGCCCTTACATCCCTCAGGAATGACCCTGACTGTCTCTGAGCCTTGAGGGCCGGGTGGCCACTGTCTGGGGTCATGATGTCCCAATCTTACTGTCTGTACTGCGTGTGGTCACAATGAGGACACTGGCTCTCGGGGACTTAGCTATTCCCAGGAAATGTTGCCAGGTTGTGCCCACCGTGGGAGGTCACCCCAGCAGCTTGTTCAGCCAGTCATAGCCCATGTGCTTAGTCCTTAGACTCAGTGTGTCCTTATTGAGTGCCAAGAGTGGGCTAGGCTCTGAGGTGAGCACTTACCACCATTGAGGCCTCCCGGTCTTCAGACGGGGTAGTCACTGTAGGAGTTAATAGGTTCCTCTCCCAGTAGGGGACTGATTTGGAGAGCTGATGGGGGTGGCCCAAGCTCATGCCAACAACATGGCTTAGGCTCTTGGGAGCACGGGAGGTTGACCCGGGTCTCACCATGGGTCTCTTTTCATGGCCACACCTGCAGTACATATTTGAAGTCAAGAAGCCAGAAGATGAAGTACTGATCTGCATTCAACAGCGGCCCAAGCGGTCAACTCGCCGAGAAGGCAAAGGCGAGAACCTGGCCATTGGCTTCGACATCTATAAGGTGAGACCTGCAGGCCAGTGGGACTTGTGGTGAGGGGTACTAGCTGTTGGCCTGGGCTCTGAGTGCCTGCTGGCCCTGCTGGCCCTCCCTTAGGGCTGAGCTTTTCCTCTCCTGCAGCCTCTTTTGGGTTGGAAGCTTTGCAACCTCTTGGGCCACCAAGTAGGCGACCTGTGCAGAGATAGGTAGACTCAGCTCTGGCCACTCCCCTTGGCTTATTGTCCTTCACATGTGATGCTTAGTATAGGGGGACAATTGGCATGACAGGTCCCCACACATATGCCAGCTCTTGAGAACCTACTGAACCCACATGGGTGGGAGATACTGGTGCATGCTTGGTCCCCATCCTTAAGTGGTTATGACAAGACTGTTTACTTGCCCCTTGGGCTGGCTTATGCGTAGTGTGTTGACGTGTTGTGACACTCGGTGTCATGTCATGGTTTGCACCGATTTGACTGTAGCATACAAGATTGTATAGTATCCAAGACTGTCTGGGATGTGCTGGCAGCTGGCGGTGTCATTTCATGGATTTGGGCTGGGAGTTAGGCATGTCTTGGTAAGTAGGCCCCCCAAACTACAAAGATAAGTTCTGAGACTCCCAGTGGGTGTGCCAAGCTGCAGATAGCACCACACCATGGCCACAGTGAAGACAGCTCCTGAGCGGCTAATGTGTAGGTCCAGAACACAGTACAGATGCGCTGGCCAGACAAGGGGATCATGGCCTGGTTTGACAAAGTGAAACGCTGCGGATTTCAGCACTTCAAATTATCTGTGTATTTTCCTTTTGCTGTTTTCAGAGCACGGTTGACAGTAGGTGACTGAAATCGTGGAACTGTGGTTACGCAGGGGTGGGGGTCGGGGACAATAGCACTTTGTGACAGAACTCCAGCGTCAGGCTGGGTGTGGTGGCACATGTCTGTAATCCCAGCACTTCGGAGGCAGAGGCAGGAGGATCAGGAGCCCCAGGACAATCTTAATGACAAAGCGAATTCAAGGGACTTTGCCTCAAAAGCATAAGCAAAACCTGAGAAGAGTAGTCCCAGGCATGCAACCTGGTGACATCATCACAGTTTATCCTTGCTGTGAGGAGAAGGGTCCACTCCCGTAGGTCATCGCCAGCCTACGTGGCGGGCCAGCAGAGCGTCAGTCCGCGTGAAGCAAGAAGAAATTCCAGTTCAGCACAACCCAGTAGCGGGTGCTGCTTCAAACTCTGAGAGTCGGGCAGCGGGTGGTTGATTTCAGGCGTCTGTAAGCACAGTGCAATCTGGGGAAAAGTTTCCTGATGGTAATTAACTCAATCCTGTGTGTACAATAAAGGTTAAGGCGTGACTGCATGTGACACCTTCCATAAAGACAGGCTCTCTAGTTTGGCTACATGTGACATTCTAAGTCTGTGGGAGGGCTTGGCGTGGTCTCAGGCATACAGGTAGTGCAGAGGTCACCAGGCTGGAACTATCTCCACTCCCAGCCTCCTGGGTAGAGGACAGGTTATACATTCCTCCCTTTGAAGAGACAACCCTGCCTGCGTGACATCACTGGTTTCCCTGGGGTTTCTCTGTGAGCACAAGGACCTCTGTGCTTCTTCACCCTTCTCCTCTGCCCTAGCCAAACACTGACCTAATTTTGTCTTCATAGATTCTCTAGTTCTGGACATTCCCAATCCATGTATCCTACTGAGCCTTTCGTAGTGGCCAGCGGGAGGTGGGATAGACTCGTGTGTGGCTACGTGTAACTGCGTGTGGCCGCGTGTGACCCATCTCCCCCTGTCTCCACACAGGTGGAAGAGAACCGGCAGTACCGCATGCACAGCCTGCAGCATAAGGCCGCCAGCTCCATCTACATCAACTCGCGTAGTGTCTTCCTGCGGACGGAGCAGCCCGAGGGACGCTATGTCATTATCCCCACCACCTTCGAGCCGGGCCACACTGGCGAGTTCCTGCTGCGCGTCTTCACAGACGTCCCCTCCAACTGCCGGTGCGCAGTGCGCGGTGTGCGGGGATGAGAGCTGGGCCTGGTGGAATCTGCAGCCCTCCCCTGTCTGTGTCCGCTCAAGGCTTGGCACCCAGGCATCGGCATCCTCAGAGATAGGCATCCCTTGCCTCTCTCCTCCCCTGCTGGCCTGCCCAGCTTCTCTTAGTCTTGACTAGGAGCAGCGACTCAGTTTATAGAGTGATTTTCCCTTATTTTGTTTATCTTCTCACACCCCAAATGGCAGGCCTAACCACTCCATCATATAGATGAAAATAGGGACCAACTCTAGAAAGAGGGTCCGACACCCTTAGACCCTGTCTGTCTGTGTTAGTATGGGCTGAGTCACCCACCCAGCTGGATTGTCACCCCTGTCCCCTGCCCCATGGAGACTGGCTTTGGGGGGCAATGGGCACTGCTGAACCCATTTTGAGGATGCGGAATACTATCTATAATGCCCAACAGAGGATGTGGCATGCAGGAAGTGCTCAGTGCACTGTGGTCCATGAGGAGGATGGAACCCTGCTGGGGGTGGGGTGCAGGCGGGCGAGAGAGGCTGGAAGCCTGTGGCGTTGGTGGTTGGGTCTGCCATGAGGTTTGGCTTAGGATTAAGTGGATGTTTGCAGTAAGTACTGCCCCGACTTTGGACCTGTTTTCTTATCTTGCTGCCTTCTGCTCCCCCCCCCCCCCCCGCCTCACCCTGTATCAGGGAGCTGTGTCTGGATGAGCCTCCTCGCACCTGTTGGAGCTCCCTGTGTGGCTACCCTCAGCAAGTGACCCAGGTCCATGTCCTAGGGGCTGCTGGCCTCAAGGACTCCCCGACAGGTGAGCTCATCCGGAGGTTACCTCAGGCCCTGTCTGCTTCCACACAGACCCCAGCCCTTATCGCTCTGCAGGCCCAGCCATCCAGGAGGTGATGTGAGCCTCTAGAGAGGCCTTCCCTAGAGCCACTGGGGGTTCAGGAAGGCTTCCCGGAGAGCAGGCCTTTCTCTAGGCCAAGGTGTGAAATGTATGTGTAAGAAGAGGTGGGCAGGGACTGCAGGCCAGAGGCCACCTCCACGCCTCCCTCTGCCTGGCCCTAGAAGGTAGAGGACTCCTGTCTGGAAGGTGGATCAGGCTCCTGTCTCCCTTCCCCTTTGTGACTAAGACCAGATTAGCCGGTCCCCTCCCAGACACCTGTCCTGTTGAGCCCTGCACCAGCTCCGTCCTCAGCCCAGCTCCCCATCCCTTCTCCAGGGGCAAACTCATACGTGATCATTAAGTGTGAGGGTGAAAAGGTTCGCTCGGCCGTACAGAGAGGGACCTCGGCCCCAGAATACAATGTGAAAGGCATCTTCTATCGCAAGAAACTGGCTCAGCCCATCACTGTGCAGGTAAGGTCCTCCCATAAATCCATCCTGTTCCCTCCTGAGGCCCCCAACTCTGAGGGCTCAGGGAGCTAGCTAGCTTCAGTGGTCTTGCCCCGCCCTCTCCCAATCTCCACCCCCAGCCAGTCTGGGTCTGAGAGGCAGCAAGGCTGGCTCCCAGCTGGGGTCAGTGGTTCTGCAGAGCTCCCACCAAGTGTCACTTGGGAAAGTGATACTGAGATCACGTGTGACTTGTGGTTGTTTCCAAAGAGGCCTGAGAAGGGAATCCGAATGCCAGTGTCCTTGGGCACAGCTCCTTGGGCACGGCTCCTTTCTCTCAGGACGCCTTCGGTCCCCCAAGCCCAGAGCAGCCTCTCTCTGGGTGAGAAACCATCTGTAAACAAATGTGTAGCACCCCAGGGGAGCTGCTAGATTTTCCAAGTGTTCGTAACGGTGGATCCCAATGGGGCAAATCATAGCGTTGTAGATACCGAGGCTGGAAAGGACCCTGAAGGGCAGGTGATTCAACCTGAATCTTAAAAATGAGGTGTTGGGTGTGGCCGCGCACATCTTTAATCTCAGTACTCAGGAGACAGAGGCAGACAGAGCTCGATGAGTTTGGGGCTAGCCTGATCTATATAGGAAGTTCCAGGCTAGCCAGGACTAGACAGTGAAACCGTGTCTCAAACAAACAAAGGAAAAAGAGGCTGGGGGCAGAACCAGGTCAATTCCGAGTTTACCCCCTCAGTTCAAGCTGGTGGCGAGAGTGTAGGCTTTCTACATGGTAGAGAGCTTTGACCCGGGCCCTGAGACTCTAGAAGAGGGCATCCCTCAGCCCAGGACTATTGAGGAAAGAGACTTCTAGGCCCTGCCCTCACACCCTACCTGCCACAGGCTACATCCCTGGTCTTGGACACACCCCTCCCCTACCCGGCCTCTCCCCTCAGATCTGGAATCACCGAGTTCTGAAGGACGAATTCCTGGGCCAGGTGTGCCTGAAGACGGACCCGGAAGACCTGCAGGCCCTCCATACCCTGCACCTCCAGGACCGCAGTCGCCGGCAGCTCAGCGACTTGCCGGGCACCGTGTCTGTGCGTGTCCTCAGCAGCACCTCCCTCACGGCCGTGTGACACCGGCCCGCTCGCCCGGCCACGCTAATTCTCACTAGTCCTTGCATGTCCGCACCTGACCTGGGACCAGCCCGGGAACCAGACACAGGGGTGGGGTGGCCCTTTCCCCACTCCTCCACTGACCCACTGCGTGACCTAAGGAGAGCCCTGCCCCTCTCCGAGCCTCCGTGTTTGGAGGACGTCTTCTTGCATAAGATTTCAAGTAGCTCTCTACCCAGTGGGCTCTGCTGCTAAGGGGCTGTCTCAAAAATGTTTCCCCAGGCCCTAATGTCTGCCTAGGAGTGCCAAGATGTCACTTGTTTACACACAAACTGCCATGTCCCAAGCCCCGCCCCTCTCCGCCCCTCCCTTTGTTTTCTAGCTCCCCTTCCAGGTCTTTGCTCTATAGCTTACAGTAACCTTAATCTTATCTTCCTGCCAACTTTCACAGTGTTGAGATTATAGGCACGTACCACTACACCAGTTTATACGGTGCTGGGTCTCAAACCTAGGGCTTGGTGTATGCTAGGCAGGCACTCTATCAACTGAGCTACATCTCCGGTCCCATACGCCCCTTTTTTGGGGCTGTCTTGAAGGAACGCTTGGTGGGCATCCGCTGGGCCGTATGCAGGAGGCATTTGCTCCTTGTCTAATGCCCTCTCCCATCCATTTAGCTACTCAACATAGATTTGCCCAATAAACCCAAAGAGCCGTCCTAGGCCTCCCTATCTTCAGGTCTTCTCGGAGGTAGACACCCCCTGACTTCACCCCCATCTCTTACAGAGCTGTGGCCACACCCCTGAGAAAGTGTTATTCCCCAGCCTCTGCCTGTGATGTTGGGAGGAGTGGCCTGGGCCAGGCAGGTGGATGGAGGGCTCTGGGAGACCCTAGGGGGACACACACTGCCTCTGTTGAAGGACCTGGGTGTTTTCTCAGAGGAGAGGACTCCAGAGTCCAGGGTGGGTGGTGCCAGGCCTTCGGAGTGATGTCATCTGTTGGGTGTCACAGGCAGGGACTCGCCTCTCCTGGCCAGAGACCTCTCTACCAGCATCCCCCAGACAGCAAGGAGGCCACCGTGTTCTTGCTGTGCAAACCACCAGTATCCCTTTCAGTCCTCCACATTTGAGAGTCTTAGCACTTAAAAAGGCAGAACTCCGTGTAAAGGAAAGTCTGCCCCTACCCACCGTTCTTTCTAAAACTCATTTTGTTAGTCCTCGGCTTTTATTTTGACACTGAGTGTGAAAAGTCACAGGTGAAGTGGGACCTGCGTGGAGGAGTCCCGGAGGAAGATGGAGACAAGCGTGCTGGTTCCTGGGCATCCTGAGGCTGACTCAGACTGCCTTCCTGAGGGGACTCTTGTTCAGTACTGGTGCTGTGGCTCACAGGGTCCCTCTTGTGCCCTCCTTGGGCTTCCAGACCAGGCTTAGAAGATTAGGTCAACAGCAGCGATTCCTTTTGGGAGTGTGACTTTCTATCTCCGGCCCCTAGTATGTGATCCTCTTCCCGGCTGGAGGTGCTGGATTCTGACTGCCATCTTGTTCCTTGATAGCTCTGCTCTTAGCCTGAGACGTGGCCATGGGAAGGGCTAGGCAGCGAAATAAAGATCAGAGAATTCCTCCTGCACAGTTGGGGCTTCCCTTCAAAGACCTGGGCCTGGATTGTGCATGCCACCATGAGCAAGTCACTTAAACCTCCTGTGCCTCAATTCCTCCCTCTGCAGCGTGAGGCCAGTGACTCCTGTTTGTGGGGACTCTTACAAGAATAAGAACGCGGTCACACCACTTCCGCACTACTGCGTGTCTCTGTATCATATGCTCCACACGTTCCAATAACCACTTCTCAATGGCTACTGCAGACAAAGACTGCCGTCGGGAATGGAGGAGTAAGCACCCGCTATGCCGTCTTGGGTCTCAGGGCCTGGCCTGTGGGTCTTAGCTCAGCCATATCCCTCTGAGGCACAGGGCAAACCAGGACCAAGAAGCGAACTTGTATAAGCTTCTCCTGGTGATGAGCCACTGCCTGCCGCCTCCAGCAGAACCGGGCCAGTAGCCCTGCTCTTGCTTCCTCCTTCTCAAGCTAGGCCAGGCTGGCTCCTGGCTGTGCAGGGACCTCTGGTCCCCAGGAAGCCGTGAGGACTGGACAGGGTAAGGACAGTGTGGAGCAGGGAGAGCGGTGGCTTTGTCACCCTGTGCACCCGGGAGGCTCCAGTGTGCCTGTTGCAGGTGCTCAACCCTGCAGCCCACACTACAGGGACCACCAGGACATGGCCTTCCCTCTTCCAGGTCACCACGCCCTGGGGTCAAGGGCATGTTATCTTCTCAGAATAAATATTGACTGCCACTCTTGAAAGACCTTCCTGTGTCTGTCTGCTTCATCTGTCCACAGTCCTGTGCCCGGGAAGGAGGAAAGGGACAGAGTAGCTGACCTCGGGCCAGAGGGATAAGCGAGGAAGGACTTGGGAGTCCCAGGTGAGGCTGGCCTTGCTGCCTGCCTGTTGAGCTCTGGGGCATCCTTCAGGTTCCCTCCTGTAAATCTGTGGGACTGGTTTTGCTGAGCCCTGCCCATCCCGGGCCCTGGGGAACCCTTCCAGCAATTTGGGAAGATGCACAAATCCTCTGATCATGACACCGTAGTAGCGTTCTTGATAGGATAGCACGGGAGCCCATCTTCGGTCCAAGGCCTCTGTCTTGGCCCAGAGGAGAAGAGACAGCACAGGTCAGGGACACAGGTGACCTGAGCAGATATGCTGGGAGATACAGGTCGCTAGAGCTCGGAAAACATGGGCGGGGCCACGAGCGGAAGCCGGGCTGGGACTGACGCAGGCGCAGGCGAAAAGGATGACCGCACTGATCGATGGGCTGTGAAGGGGCGGGAGGTGGCTGAGCGTGGTGTGAGCTAAGGCCAGGTCTGCAATGGTTCGGACTGGTGCCCTAAAAAGGCTCAGGCGCTGGAAATCTATGTCCCTTCTAGATGGCGCAGAAAGCAGGCTGTGCCTGGAGAGGTAGGGTAGAGTATGAGCTGGTGAGGAAGGGATTAATGCTTTCTCGACAGGCAGGGTTGCTATGATAGGGACCGCCATGCTGGGTCTTAGGTTTCTGCTCCCAAACCGTCAAGGTGAGCATCTTTGGCAGACCACCTGATCTCAGGTGACAAAACAGACCCAAATGGATTCCTAGACCACTCTCTCACCCCGTCTTCCCATACCATGCATCTGCACCCCGATGAAACTCTGGGTGCTCCTATCTGTGTCTCCCCGGCTCTGTGTAGGCCCACACTACTTGCCTGGCCCCCTAAAGAGCAGCCCCATGGGTGAGGACTGCATTGGGTGCCCTTTAGCATTGGCCTGTGCGCTACCTTGTACTGCGGCACCCTGGGACCGGAGGAAGCTGACCTGCAGATGCTGCTTTCCCTAATGGGTCTTGTAGCAGTTGACTGTGCCCAGCAGGTGGCGCCATTGGGCCATTGAGCCTCCCGCCCCAGATTCCCCATAGGCAGCTTCTTTGCTGGCCAAGAGTGGGCGGGAGAAAGGGCCGGGTCTCAGGAGGGAGTCCTCCAGTCGGTCCACCTTCCTCACCTACTAGGAGTGTTTTGTATCCTAGTCATTCCCACCCACTTTGAAATCACACGTATTGTTTCACATTGGATGAATCTCCTCCTGTCCGATGTTGCTCCTGTGTTGGGACTAATGAGTGCTGGCCTTCACCTGCTCTTCCCTCCTAGAGCCTTCTAATAAAGTCACTAGAAACTGTGCCTAGTCGAGAGGATCAGAGGATGGGATTATCACCTGTTGGCCATTGACTGCAGGGTATTTAAGCCTCCATGGTGTTAATAAAGGGGGCTTTCTGAACCAGCGTTTGGAGGTCCGTGTGTCGGTCTGTCTCTGCGTGTGTATTCTCAACCTCCAGCCCCTTGCCCGAAGCTCGGGAACTGGGTTCTAGCGCGCAGAGCACAGACACGGGGGCGCGGTGCGCGGCGCTCCTGGTCAGGTGGCTTGGCAAAATGTCTGGGCAATCAGGAAATGGCAAGAGCCCTAGGACAAGCCGTGAAAGTGAGTTGAAGAACCTGGGGGGGGGGAGGGAGGGGACACATCTTGGGGACTCCTGTTCTGGATGTTGTGTCCCCTGAGAGCCCAGGTGTTGCCAAGCCTGCTCATCTATAGGGTCTCTTGTAATGTTAGAGAGAGGAGCTGCAGGCAGGCCACTGGGAACTGAGACCCAACAAAATCACAACCAAGGTGAGACCATGCAGAGGTGGCAGGTCGTGACACACATAACAACACGAGTCCCCTGCAGTCCAGGTGACCCAGTCCAGGCCGGATCCGATCCTGGCCAGCAGGGCCTCCTGGGGCCTCCATACCTTGCATCCCTGCTGGCTAGCCAGTGCCTCCCACAGCGCCTTGGGCAGCCTCTGGACAGTCCTCTCAGCCCCAGCACAGTCCCTCCCTCGTGCTGATGTCACCGTATCCAGACCTTGGAGGCCCCCCTCGGACTCCGCCTCCTGGGAGAAGGCTTTGGAGTGGGAGGGGAGGGTGTCAGTGCTGGCTGGACAGTTGCCCTGAACAGAGAGAAACAGAGTGACCCAGGGAGACAACATAAAAACAGAACAGCCCAGGGAACCCCAGAGCAACCTCGGGGCAAGACTCAGGCTGGGGCAGTGTTTGCAGGCTCCAGCCTCAGCTTGCAGGGTCCTCCCGTCCTGTGGCCCCTGACCCCAGGCTGGGAGGTGGCAATTCAGAGTGTGTGGATAAGATCCAGGTAAGGATGTGTTGCCCTGGGACTTTTGGACTGGGAGGAGCCATAGGCTGGGGCCTCTTCTGGAGCCCCTGCCCACAGCCTTATGTTCCTGGGACTGGGCTTCCCTGAACCTACAGGGAACTTGCCACCATAGCCATGGGAAGAAAATGTGCCAGGCGGGGTACATGGAGGCTTGTATCCTGGGGAAGGGAAGAGCTGAAGAGAAAGGGGCATGTGGAGTTGTTTCAGGGCTGGAACAAGATGGGGGCATCCAGGGCTATGGGAGAGGAGAGGAGGGGAGGGGAGGGGAGAGGAGACAAGAGGAGAAGAACAGAGAGGAGGGGAGGGGAGAGGAAAGGAAGAGAGAGGGTGGGATATGGGTGCTTTTCTCTCTCTTCTGCTCTTTTTGCTCATCTCTCTCTCTGATGATCTTTCTTTTCCTACACAAGTTGCTTCCCCTCGGTGGCCTAATGCCTTACATTTCCTATCTGTGGCTTGGGAATTTGAAGGCCACCAGCCAGTGTTGCTGAGGAGACAAGGTAAAAATCAGACTTAGTCGTGGACAAATAAATGGTTCTGTGTTCTCAGTCTGAAAAACTCATACATGGGCTAGTTCTTAGTTTTGGAAATAGACGTGTCCTGAGCCTTGTTCGCAGGATAAGAGAGCCCCATGACGTTCCCTGATGCTTGGGGCTTCAGCTTTGTCCTGAGCCACCGTCCACGGTTTAGGTCTGTCCTGACAGCCTTGTGCTAACATGAACGGGGCAGGAGCCAGGTGGCCTCTTCAGAGGGCATCTCTCCTGCCTGCTGCCCTTGTGATTATTTCCTTGTCAGTTCCCCAGGCTGGTGTAGGTCTCCGGAAGGACCACGTGCCCATGGAGACCCAGGGCCTGGGGGTCAGGGCTCAGGTGTCAGATAGTGTCGTGGGCAGAGGATCGGATGTCCCAGTGCCTCTCAATGGGCCCTTGTGAAAACTTAATGCTCACTCTGGGGGGCAGGCCAGACAGGGACGAAGGGACCTCACGCCAGGACCTAGGGGCTGCAGCTGCTTCCAGTGACAATGCCCAGGGCAGCCAATTCTGCTCGAATCAAGTTCTGGGCCTAGCCCTGTGCTGGATGAAGTAGGAGATGAAGGCCATGGACCGGTGATAAACTACTCTGCCATGTGACCTATAACTCCTGGAGTAGACCTCAACTGGGGTGCTAGAGCCCAAGTCTTAGTCCTGAATCTTCCCTGCCCTGCTGTGTGTCCTTGGGCCAGTGGCGATCTTTCTCTGAGCTTTGTCCACACGTCTGGTGTGGGGCTAAATACGCTACTTTCTAGGAGTTGCTTGGGGGTCTGGGTGTCAAAGGCTGAGAGGGTGACAGGAGCTTAGCGGCTGTGGGCAGTAGAGGTGATAACAGCACCTGAGGCTGAGCTGTGCTCAGAGGGACGGAAATCCAGGAGGCTTTCCATGAGAGGAGAGGGGAGGGACTGGGGAGGAGCCCAGGTGGCCTTGCCGGATCAGAGCTGCGGGGGGCTCAGGTCCCAGTGTGGTCTCTTCCCACAGAATCTGGTCACTCTGGAAGGTGCGCTGACGTAGAACCATGGTTATTCTTCAGCAGGTGAGTGCATGCACCTCATCTCCCCTCTCTGAGCTGGGGAGGGTCGTGCTGGGTGGCACGGGTCTCCCACCCTCCACGCTCTCTTCTCTTCCTAGCTGTGGAAAGTGTCCCTGGGTCTTCCTCTTGGAAAACTCCTACTTAGCCTTCAGAACCCTGCTGTAAATGATTCCCCGCCTCTCCCAGGCCCAGTCTCAGTCTGCTTCCTTTTCACATTGTGTCTCTGGGCCAGAGGAAAACGCATCCACCTGAGTCCCCGGCATTCCGGGCTCAGGAACAGCCTGTGCGAAGGTCCCAGTGTGGAAAGTCTTTGGGGAGGCAGTTAGCAAGCTTGCTTAGGTCACTGGGGTGGAGTGAGATGACAGAGACCAAGCTGCAGTTCCCTAGGGAAGAGGCAAAGTGCTGCCGTCCGTCAGCTGAGTCTTCCACTGCTCCTCCCCAGGGCCACTCTGATCCCTTGACCCTCAGCCCTTCCCCGTGACCAGCCTGGGACTCTAATGAGCCCTTGGTCTCCGAAGCGGGAGCCTGGAATGTAGGCAGTTGGCCAGGTGGGACTGGCACAGGTCCTTAGGGCTGTGAAGCTGGGGGTTATGAGGGCTCATCCACCAGTTTCCCCTTGTCCCAGGCTAGGAGGCCAATGGAGCAGCTTGGCTGCAAGCCCCAAGGCCACATGGGGCCGGTGTGTTAAAGGCAGGCTGCTGGTGTAGATTGGGAAGATCTTCAGGGGCTGGGAGCTTGTTCACAGGCCCATCAGAGAATGCCAAAGCCAGGCTAATGAGGGCTGGTGAGTGGGGATTCACACAGACCCCCAGAAGGAGGGTCTGGAGTCCCTATGCCCTCAGGAGTGTTCCCCTAGGGACCTCTGAAGCAGGTCTCTACCTGACCAGATGCCCCTCCCCCAGGTCTGTGTGCCTCTGGCTTCCTCATCCTGCAGTTCCCTGCCGGTAGCAGATCTGTGGGTGAAGGTGGCTCTACCCACTTTGAAATGGGATATATCTTTTCTTTACTTCTTTCGTTCCCCCAAAATGCCCCAGCTCTGGGCGCTACCCAGCTCTGAAGACTCCATCTTGAACTTTGAAGACACTGTGAGGCCCTTGGTCTGAGCATGCAGGTCCCTTCTGCCCCAGAACCTTGGCTGTAAGCTCTGAGCTGCCGGTTCTGTTCCCTCACCTGCCTTCTCCTGCCTGCCTCACCCTGTCATTGGCTACACAGCCGTCTAACTGCACCCTCTCAGGCCCCAGAACCGACTTCATTTCTCTTGGGAGCCTCTTTGCTCCTGTCAACCTGGAGTCCGTGTGTCTTATGACTTCCTGGGCCCCTAGAGAGCCCTCGAAACAAGGGCAGCCACCTCCTGCTCCTTGGGTTCCCAGCTGGGCACCAGACCACTGTGAGGTAGGTAGGGTTCGGCGCGGAGCCAAAAGTGCACAATTGGATGCAGGGGCTGAGCTGGATTCCTGGCTCCTTGACTCTGTGGTTATGGAACTGTAGGCTAATTGCTGTTGTCATTTTCTGTGACAAAGATCTGATGGTAGCTCCGGCCTACAGGAAGTCTGAGAGTGTAATGTCATGCCGATAAAATGTCCAGCCAGGGCTTGACAGAGACTTCCACAGTGGTCAGCTGCCGCACACCTGCTGAAAATGGTGTTGTGATGTGCCCCCTGCTTTGTGCTCTTACGTCATCTGTGATGAGGAGATCTCGGGAACCCTCAGAGGATCTGATGGTTCTCTTTCCCCGTGTAGGTTTCCCCCAAGTGGAACAGATAATGGCGGATCATCCATTCATCTCCTCTCTCCTTCCCTGTATGCTTCCGCCTTCCTGAATCACACATTCAACTCATGTGTCCTCCATTCACACCTAGTCGTGACAGGGCGCCAGGCACCAAGGACCCTTGCACAATAGTGGACTAGTTACTCAGAGCCCGCCACTCCTGGAAAACCTTTTGCTTTGTGAAGGGTTCCAGCTGTCCAGGAGTGGTCCGTGTGGCCACCATCCTCAGTGATCGGTGAAGCTATGGGATGGGGAAGCTCTGAGCTCATTTCACTGTGAAGAAACTGAGGCTCAGACAGGGTCATTGAAATATGAGCTGGGTAGGCCCGGTCGTGATCGGGAATGGCCCTAACAGGAGACAATTGTCAAGAAGTGGAGGCCCGGGGAAGGGCATAGCATAAGATTAGAGTGTGTACTGGGGCCTAGGGGAAGAGCGGTCAGACTGCCTGGACGGCATTTGCAGGATAGAGCCCTTTCCCTGGGAAACCTGTGGCCAGTCTGGACACACCTCTTGTTTTTATGGCCTTATGAATTAGCCAGGGTGCCTAGGGAGTCCTAGGGTGTCCGGGGCTCCCTCTCCCAGCCAGTTCTCATCCACTTGCCCCTCACAGAGCCCCTTCGAAGCCTAACTCCATGCCAGACTGAGCAGCAAGGATGGGCATCATCCCCTGACTCCCGGAGCAGTTTCAAAGGAAACTTTGAGTGTCAAAGAAAGCAAAAGTGTGACAGCCGGATCCCAGGGGGACAGAAGGACGGGAGGAAGCCTGGGAGTTGGTGTAGTCAGTATAGAAAAGCTGTGTAGCTATAGCAAGAGTCCCTCCTAACCAACATCTCTGGAATACGTCCGCAGAGTAGCCAGGCCCTCGGTGACAGGATGGAAACAAGAACCCAGGCCCCTTTGGTGCAGGTGCTGCTTCTGTGAGGACCTTGAGGAGGTTTTCTGTTTTGTTTTGTTGTTGTTGTTTTTGTTTGTTTTGTTTGTTTGCTTCAGTCATACATGGCTTTCCTCTCGGCTCTGTGGTAGGCCAGGGTGGGAACCACTGGAACTTGACCCAGATTTGCAGGCAGAGGGAGGTTTGAAGGTAATTTTGGGCTGCTGACGGCTGGATTGGGACTTAAGACAACATAATGACTTCTTTGTCCCTTGTTACCATGTGCGTGCCTTCAAATCTGTTGGGCCCGATACTGACGTGAACACCCAGCTCTCTCTTGGTTACTTTGTGCCTGGAATGCTATCTGCACGAAGTCCTTGGGTCTAAAGTGAGTCTTGTGCAGGCAGCCCCTGGTAGAACTCTGTGTTCTTAATCCAGTCTGTCAGCCTCTTCCTTTCTATTGGTGCACTTAATCCACTTACATCTAAAGTAATTACTGCTGAGGACCAGTCCCCTGGGTCCCAGATCCGGCCTCCAACTTGTCTGATAGCCAAGAATGACCTGGGACTTGCCCGTGCCTCCTCCTGTTCCTGCCTCCCCAGGGCTGTGGTTACCGGCACGCACTATGACTGCTTTTGTGCAGGGCTGGGCTTCATGCGTGTTAGGCAAGCCCACCCGCAGCCCCCTGCCTAGGCCCTTTGCGGTCAGCTTTTGTTCTCTGTAACTTGACTGTAGCTTCTTCTCCCCAGTCCTTCATCACTGCTGCCTTTGGGTTTAATTGATGGGATCTTTTCCAATCTACTATTTTGATTCCCTTCTCACCTCCTCTATGATTTTTTTCTCTTCTTCTTCTTCTTCTTCTTCTTCTTCTTCTTCTTCTTCTTCTTCTTCTTCTTCTTCTTCTTCTTCTTCTTCTTCTTCTTCTTCTAATCTCTCTGGGCTGGAGAGATGGCTCAGCAGTTAGGAGTGCTTGCGGCACTGGAATTCAGGTCCTAGCACCCATGTCAGGCAGCTAACTCACAAGAGCTTGTAATTCTAGCCCCAGGAGTCCAACCTGGGTACTCTCACACTTGGCATACATTCACACAGACACACGCACATATAAGTAAAAACTGAATTCTTAAAAATAGACATTGTTTTAAAAAAACTTTTAAAAGTTTATTTTCCTTTATGTTTTCTCTCAGACTTGCAGCTAATATCTTAAATAGATAACAATACAGAGACCAAACTAACCTCGACAATATGAGACCTGAGCCTCTACAGCCCTGCCTCTGTTCCATTTCCACAATGTACATCTTTACAAACTGTGTGTCAAACATATTAACATGTATTTATCATACTTTGTGCATTTCTGATCATGGAGGAGAAAAGGGAAGATTTCATACCCTAAGTACAATGCCGACTATTACCATTAGTTATGTTTTTAAATTTTTTTTCGGATTTAGCCGGGCAGTGGTGGCTCATGCCTTTAATTCCAGCACTAGGGAGGCAGAGGCAGGCAGATCTCTGTGAGTCTGCAGCCAGCCTGGTCTACAGAGCTAGTTCCAGGACAGGCTCCAAAGCTACTGAGAAACCCTGTCTCAAAAAACCAAAAAAAAAAAAAAATTCAGATTCATTTTTTGTATTTTATGTTTGTGAGTGCTTTGCCTGAATTATGTATATATACCACATGCATGCCTGGGGCTGACCCCCTGAAGCTGCAGGTATAAGTGGTTGGGAATCACTTTGTGGGTGCTGGGAATTGAACTCAGCTCCTCTGGAAGAACAGTATCCTCTCCTAACCACTAAACCACCTCTCCAGCCCTCGGTGTCCCCTTTGCATGATGTCAGGCATAGGATTCTCAGCTGTACCTTCTATCTATCTATCTATCTATCTATCTATCTATCTATCTATCTATCTATCTATCTACCTATCTACCTATCTATCTATCTGGTTTTTTGAGACAGGGTTTCTCTGTGTAACAGCTCTGGCTGTCCTGGAACTCACTTTATAGACCAGAGGGCCTCGAACTCACTGAGATCACCTACCTCTGCCCCCAGAGTGCTGGCATTTAGTGCGTGCTCTACAACTGCCCAGCGATTTTTTTCTTTTAAACATAGTCATGCTATGCTGCTCAAGCCAGCCTTGAACTCACTACACCGTGTAGGCTGGTCTCAAACGTCTCCTCCCTTTGTCTCTGCATCTGTGGGATTACAGGCGTGAGCTACCACAGCTGGATTCTCTGGATTCTTTTGACATTTGACGAACAGCCTCCCCCTGCCTTCTGCCTTCCATGGTTTCTGAAGAGAAACCGGCTGTACCCGTAGTAAAAATTCTTAGCACACAAGGAGTCACCTCTCTCTCTCTCTCTCTCTCTCTCTCTCTCTCTCTCTCTCTCTCTGCAGCTGACCCTCTCAGTCTCTGCTGCTCTGGAGAGGACCTGTTTTTCCAGTGCCAACAGCAGACCTCCCAGCCCCCTGCCGGGCCTTTCTCAAGCCACCAGACCCACTGTCTGCCCTCTCCCCTGCCCAGGTCCGGTCCCCTGCAGCCCTTTGTGCTATCCCTCTGTCTGGGACACTCTTCCCCTCATGGATATCCAGGAGATGGTGTCCTTAACAGTCTCTGCTCTTGTGATGCCCTCACTTAATAACGGCCATGGAGCACACAGTGATTGCTAGCAGCACCAGTAAGAGTGCCGAGCCCAGCTCAATCCATGAATCCACAAGACCCCTGTGGAGCTACCACCCTATAACAGGCAGAGGAGGAACCCAGCTCTATCCATGAGTCCACAAGACCCCTGTGGAGCTACCACCCTGTAACAGGTAGAGGAGGAAACATAGGTACCCCAGGTAAAGGAGCTTCCCCAAAGAACACAGCCTATAGCTAGGTGGGCTTGAACCTAAGCTGTCTGATTCCAGAGTCCCCGGAGCTGTGGTGACTCAGCACTAACCTTTTATCTGGTGGTGCTTCCTTATCTGTGTGTACCACACCAGGAGGGGAACCCAACTGTGCCCTGCTCTGGGCTTGTGCTCTGAAGAGGCTTCTGTATGGAAAGATGGGAAATGCCCAGAGTCCATATCAGCTTCTCCCTGCAGTCTGCGGCTCCCGGTGGGCAGGCAGGCAGGCAGGCAGGCAGGGAGAGGTACTCTGGCTCTGGGCTTGATGGAGAAGGGCTCTTATGATCAGGGTTCCTGAGGGTAGAAAGGGTTAGTGGCTGCAGGCACGTGTTAGCCCAGAACAGGAAGACGGAATCCTGGGTTCCTGAGACTGGGACGTGTGGATAAACGGAGGCACTGGCCTGGCATGAGCTGCCTGTGGCTTCTGACTCTCCGCCTGACTCTCCCTGACTCTGCTCCCTGCTGGTGTTTGCTAAGGGAGCAGCAGCTGGGCTTCTGGGATTCCAGAGCAGGAGGTTTGTCTGCAATGGAGACAGGTGGACTTGAAGAGAAAAGAGAGGAAGGCAGAGAAGCAGACAGAACCCGGGAGGGTGGGGCAGGAAGCTGGAGAGCATCCTGGACAGACAGTGGCCCTGGCTCATGGCTCGGCCCTGACTGGAGCCTGGTGCCTCGCCTTGCTTGAATGCAGGGACTCTGGAGAGCTGCCAAGTCCCTGTTAGGTGAGCTTAAGCCATCATGGTGGCTCCAGGTCCTGGGGAGTCCACCGTACCTCTGAGATTCAAGGCCACCTATTGCTGACCCCTGGGTCCTGCGGAGGAGGATCAGACAAGTTCTTCAGGGTCCAGTTACCCTAAGATGGCTGGCTCCCTGGGAAGAGTTAAAACAAAACAGCTTTCGATCCCCAGCGGCGGCAATGGAACCAGAGAGACCCTCCCTGTCGTCCTAAAATGTCTCGAAGTTTGCACGTGTTCCCCATAGCTGCTTGACTTTTCCTTTTGTAGAAAACAGACTAATTTTCTCCAAAATTGCAGCTAAGATGAGATTCCTGGAGCCACTTTTCCTGGCTACGGTCCCAGAGAAGCTCCCGGGATTCTGGGGGTGTCAAGGTACCTCCATGGGAGGGGTCGCAGCAGCGCGGTGCCCCCTCCCACGGGCGTCACCTAAGCCGCCGTTGCCATGGGCCCGTGGCAGATGGCCGGGTTTAGGGTTCCCAAACCGGTGTGTCGCGCGGGATTAGGTGAATTAGGAGCCCGTATCTGCGGACAGGCCACCAGACTCTGCGCACCATGGAGTCCCCCGGCAATCCTGCTGACCCCGGCGAGGCTCCCGCCCAAGCGTCAGGCAAATGGGCTCTGGTGCGAAGCTTGAACCAAGCGCTCAAGACCTTCGCGGTCATGCCGGTGAGCCCCGGGTCGGGAGAGGAAGGCTCGCTAGCGTGGGCCTCAATTTCGGGGTCGATCAGAAGCCAAGTGGTTTGCAGGAGCTAGAGGGACAGGGGAGACTGCATCCCTGGGATGCTGCATGGGATTAGGGACTCTGGAGTCAGCTTGACCCAAGCCACACCTCTCAGGGTCTGGAGATTTTTGTCCTCTGGAAAATCAGGGATGTTGTGGGGAAGGGGCAGACTAGCTGGGCCAAGTGAAGAATACAATTCCCAACTTTTACTGCTGTCCAGCTCATGCAGCAACCCCAGACACATAGAGGGGCATCCTAGAGTCCCCTCCGCCCCCACAAGCTAGTAACTTGTTACAGTTCCCACTTCTAGGTTCCTGTGGCAATATATGTGTCCCCCCCTCCCCCCCGCCTATAAAATGGCCCAGGGTGATTAGGAAAACGAGTGAGGGGCCATGTTCTAATTCAGGCCCCTATCATTCCACGGAGACCTAAGCCCTGTCCCAGAGGAGGGAAGAGGCAGGAGAGGGCTGAGAACCTGTAGATCGGCATTGATGTGATTCTGACCCCAAGTCCAGAAGCAGGGCAGGCAGCAGGCACAGGTGGCTTTTTTTTTTTTGAGGGGGGGGAGCTTCTGGTCTTCAGAGACACTGTACCCTCCCGTTCCAAGTCTGCTAAAAGCAAAGCCTGGCATGGCTGAGCGCTACCACCAACCACACGGCACCAGCACCAAATTGGAACCCACCTCTCTTGACTGCTGTGTTCGCTGCAGTTAAATACCTGTTTCCTGAGGGGAATCGGGGAGAGGGAGCATGCTTGAGAATATGAGATGAAGTCTCCATGACTGGGTCTGTGTAGCAGGAGGGGGGCCTGAGCCTGGGATCCACCAAGCCAGGCACTTGACTCGGAAAATCTGAGACTTGGCCCAAGTTAGGCACACCCCACTGAAGCATTTGCCGTGTTACAAATGGGATCCTCACTGTAAGGTGAGGTCCCTAGAGGGGTCCCTTTTATGGCATGTTTTTGGGCAGTCTAGTGATGTGGAGTCTGGACACAGGAAGTGGGCCTAGCGGGTTGGGACATGGAGCCTGGTGTTATTCATGGCTTCCTTCTTCTCAGAAGAGAACTCTGCCAGCCTTGTAAAGGAGCAGTCTGATGAGGGAGTGCACCCAAGTCCATTTTCTTCTTGGGCCTTAGTGTCTTCACCTATAAAATAAATATCTCTGTGTCCTAGCTGCCTTAGGCCTTTTTCTGGCCAGCTCTTTGTCCCGCTTAGAAATCGTCTGGCCTCAGAATTCTCCTTGAAGCCCCCAACTTGGCATTTGATGTTGTGGCCTGGGGCAGAAACGGTCGTTACTGCCCTCCTGGGGACAGCCTGAAGTTAGAAGTGTCTTGTCATTCCTGCTTTCTGTGTGTCCTGAGTGCCTCAGTTTCCCTCTCTGAGCCTCTATTTCTGGCACACACAAGGTATCTTAATTTGATGATTCTGTGTTCTTTCAGTGAGAAAACTATTTTGTGTGCCAGGCGCTGTGCTAAGGCCAGGAGACACCCGTGAGTCAGAGACCTGGCTCTTGGCTGTCCTCGGTCTAGGTTTCCGGTCTGTCTTTAGAGCTGAGAGTCTCTCAACCAGAGACCCTAGCCTGTCTTGCTCGGTGCTATACCTAGGGAAAGAGCCCTGGACTTGGAATTCCTAGTGTTCTGGCTGGGTAACAGCAGTGGCATTTTAATCTCTTTTGAGGAAACAGGGCTATGGAACTCCTCACAAGAGGGTATCATGAAGGCAGAAGGAACAGTTAATTTTAGAGGAACATTTAACTTTCTGGAAGGTTCTGGGACTTCCATAGAGTGGTCATCTGGCACCTGAGTCAGCAGGCGTGAATGTTCCCTCCCTCTTTCTTCCCTTCCTTCTTTCTTCCTTTCCTTCTTCCTTCCTTCCTTCCTTCCCTCCCTCCTTCCTTCTTTTTTCCTTTCCTTCTTCCTCCCTCCCTCCCTTCCTTCCTTCCTTCTTTCTTCCTTTCCTTCTTCCTTCCTCCCTCCCTTCCTTCCTTCTTTCTTCCTTTCCTTCTTCCTTCCTCCCTCCCTTCCTTCCTTCTTTCTTCCTTTCCTTCTTCCTCCCTCCCTCCCTCCTTCCTCCCTCCCTCTTTCCTTCCCTC
This sequence comes from Myodes glareolus, assembly GCF_982192425.1. Lineage (NCBI taxonomy): Eukaryota > Metazoa > Chordata > Mammalia > Rodentia > Cricetidae > Myodes > Myodes glareolus. Next base: position 2,483,800 of record NC_142049.1, read on the forward strand.
CCTCCTTCCTTCTTTTTTCCTTTCCTTCTTCCTTCCTCCCTCCCTTCCTCCCTCCTTTCCTCCCTCCTTTCCTCCTTCCTTCCTTCCTTCTTTTTTTCTCCCTCCCTCCCTCCCTCCTTCCTTCTTTCCTTCCTTCCGCCTGTCTTTTTCCTTTGTATGTTGGGGACAGAGCCTGCAGCCTGTGTATCCTGGGTGAGTGCTCTCCTCTGAACCACACCACTGCTTCAAGGTTCTGTTCTGTGCTCACTCTCTCTACTCCTCCCCCCGTACCCTCATACAGAGTCCCGTGCCCTCGCTCACACTCACACCACACACATGCCCACATCCCCTCACACTCCCCTCGCTCCTCTCTCACGGAGGCTTTTTCTGAGCCAGGCTCTGGGGAGCCATGGGTGAGAGGCTGGCCCAGCCTTGCTTCAGACAGTGTGGTGCTGGACTGTGAGCTCAGCTGGTGACTCCATTATCTATACAGCTGCTAAAGGGGAGACTGGAGGGGGGATAGCTCAGGGCGTAAGAGCTTGTCTAGAACTCGCAAGGCCCTGGGTTCGAGTCCAGTGCATAAACCAGGCATTGTGTGACAGCACTCTAATGGTAGAGAGGTCATCCTTGGTCATGTATCATGTTTGAGGCCAGCCTGGGCTACAGGAGACCCTGTCTCAAAGACAGTGGTAACTGTGCCATTTTCTGGGTGTGTGTGGCTCCTTGTCCCTGTGGACCTGGTGCCTGCTCCTGTCATAACTCATCTCAGGGTAGCCTGGCCTGCTCTTCCTTGGACAGCACCTCCCAGCCCGTATCTGCTTTGTCCCCGGAGGGCAGGCAGTGCACACATACAGCTATGGCAGAGTGCAGAATCAGTGTGGCCCAGCAGGGCTGAGGAAGCCTAGGAAAAGCCGCTGCTGTGTAGAGGTGTGGACCGGCACAGGGGACCCAGGGCTGGAGGGGAGGTATCCGGCAGTTGTGAGTGTGGGAAAGGCAGGCGCTGGGAAGCAGTGGGGAGCCCCAGATTCCCTACGGATGCTCAGCGCACATGACCTCTCTTGACTTCTGGGCCTTGGTGCTTCCTGGCACCAAGCAGGGCCTGGGACGGACTGGCTTGTCTCTGGCATATGCTAAGTCCACTCACGTGAGTAAGCCAGGGCCCATGGTAGCTCCGACGGGAGAGGAAAGCAGAAATAACTATACGTCCAAGCCCTCCCCCTTTCTGAGGGACAAGGAAACTGAGGTTCAGGGGTCGGTGAGAAGGGCCTAGGACTCTGGCTCCTGAATCCAGGCCCTGAACTGTTCCGGCCAGGCCAGGCCCATGGGTCTGCAGTGCGCCATGCATTTCCAACCACACTTGCTGTGAGATTATATGCTTGTAGAGATGCTAAATGCTCCCGCCCTCCAGGAGAGCTTGGGAACCCTTCCCCAAGGGAACACATTTTATTAGATTAAAGCACAAGCATGTGTGTTTTACCTCCAGGTCCTCCAAGGACCTCTGTGTCCTAGACCCCACCCACTTCTCTCTTCCCTGTAATGGCCTCCTTCATGTCCCCTCCTGCCCCAGGAGCTTTGCATATGCATTCCCGCTGTTCTGCCACGTGGCTACATTTTCCCCTTCAGATCCCAGTGTGGTGGTTTTCTCCCTGGCATAGTCCATTGGCTGACAAATTGGCATGGCCACTCTCCTGCCATTGCTTGCAAGTTTCTTCCTTCTCTTTGCACTTACCAGCGTCCATAGGGATCCTGGGAAGAGCCTTGCTCAGCTGTTGCCATTGCAATTTCTTCCGCCCCTTCTAAATCAACCAGGATTTTGTCCTCAGTAGGTGCCCTTTATAGGTGATTGTTGAATACACCAGCTTAGAATATAGTTGGTCTCAGCTCAGATCTCTGAATCTGGGTTTTGATTCAGCTACCCGAGTTAAGAGCTAGGCTTTGGACTGGATGCTGCCAAGAATGGAAATAGAACCCCCCCACCACCACCACCTTCAAGGTCTGGGCTCTCCTCACAAGCCAGGGATCAATGTGGCCTCTTCCCCCAGGCTCAGCAGAAATGGCAGATGCCATCGCTAGGATGATGTGACGGAGACTGCAATGCTTGTCACAGCCTGGTGGTTCTTGTGTCCTGACCCTTTTAGGGTAGAAGGGCTGCGACTTGGTGTTCCTGCCTCTGTCTCTAGTCTGTCAGGTGTCTGTAAGTCCAGAAGTCATGAGCAGCATAACTTTAGACAGGCCTGGGCTGAGGTTGACCTCAGGAGGCCCCGCTCCTTTGCCTGAGGGGACCCTGGCTTACAGAAGAGGCACTGAGGACACCGTGAGCCCTAAGGTCACCACCCCGAGGTTCCCAGAAAGTCAGGGCTCCCCCTCCCTCTCCTCTGGCTCAGTGGCGCTTGTGGCTGCTGGCTCTCCGGACTCAGCAGCAGGATCTCCTGCCTACAGGGAGACTACGTGTGGATGGACCTGAAGTCAGGCCAGGAGTTTGATGTGCCCATCGGGGCCGTGGTGAAACTCTGCGACTCTGGGCAGATCCAGGTGGTGGACGATGAAGGAAACGTGAGTGACCCTCTTTCCCCAGCCCTACCTGGGAAGACTACAGTGACAGACGCCCCGGATAGGAAGTGGCCGGGAAATTTCCACCACCTTCCCCCCATACAACCCTTCCTCCTCTTCTCCAGCCAGAGAGAGTATCTTTTGCTTTCCGTTTGCATGTTTCTGAAGCCTTCCGGCCATTCTGGGACATGGGGTGAAGGCTGTATGTGCTGTGTTGGGGGAGCTCCTTGGCATGGCACGTGATCCTTTGGAGTCAGATCAGGGTCCTCCCTTTCATGCCTCAGTTTCCTCTTTAATAAGATGAGACCCATGTGCGGGCCTCCATGTGTGAGCACCTCAGTATGGTTGGCATCCATCTAGAGACACCGGGCTTTGCTCTGTTGGCTTGTGGGCTTCACCACCCACATTGCTCTTAGGAAGTAAGTATAACCTATCAGCCCTTCACATCTTCTGGAAAGGGCCTCGGAAGTGCAGACTGGTAACAATTCAGGCTTGAGGAAGGAGGCAAAGGTCAAAGGAAAGGGGCTGCAAGGAAGGGAAGTGGTCTATGTGTGGGTCCAAAAGGGAGCTGTGGGATCTTGGAGAGTAAGTTTGGAAGATGTGTATGTACTTTTGCATGTGAGTGCATGTGCATGAGTGTGCACATGTGTGTGCATGTATGCACCTGTTTGTCTCTATGTGTGCTCACATGTGTGTGCGTTGGGGACATGTAGTGTAGATGCAGGGCAGATCCCAAAAATGTGCTATAGTGGAAACATTAAGGACCTGGGAAACTTCCACTTGCCCTAATCAGAATTGTGTCCAGTGCTGTGACAGGCTCTGGGGATAGCCTAGCCTGGATTCCTGTCTTAATCTCCTAGTCTGGGGAGAGTCAAGAGGGAATAGTGACTTGAAGAAGGTCCTGCTGGGACAAGAGGAGCTGTGAGCCAAGGGCAAGGAACCATTGATGTCCCCCGGACCCTGCAGGGCTGCTCCTCAGAGCTCCTGGCCTAAGTTCTGTCCTTGGATTCTCACGGCACCTGTGAAAGGCTGGACGATAACTGTGACCCCCATCAGGTGGCCATGAATCACCAAGTTTATAACCAGTGGCTCTGGGATTAGAATGAAGGATTTCTACTTCTGCATGTGTGCCTGCCACCAGCATCTCAGCTGCAGTTATAGGACTCGGGTTGCAGGAGAGAGGCTGCACCCCAACCTTGAGGCCAGAGTGCCCTTCCTCCCTTCTGAGGCTCCGGGAACCCGCTCTGAGGCTGAGTCTGGGGAGGTGTGTGTGGGGTGGACTCACAGCAGACAGACTGGCGATGCCCTCCAGCTCTGAGGATGGAGACAAGGACTGCATCTACCCAAGGGTAGAGTTTCACCTGGGTCAGGTTGCATGTCAGATGGTATCCTGTAACTCTGTGTCACTGGATCCTGAAGGTCCCCTCCCATCCTGCACACCCCCCACCACACCCGCCAAGGCCCTAAGGGTGGGGATTGCTGGATGGGGGTAGGGGGGTGGTGACTGGCTAGGAACATAGGATGGAGACAGGTTAGGGAAACTGAAGCCTTGGGACCCTCTTTCCTATTTCCTTCTCCTGACACGCTGGGCCATTGTCCTCCACCTCTGAGTAGTTGGGAGTAGGGACCAAGCCAGTCACATGACTTGTACAGAGCTCAATAAGGTGTTCAGAGAAGGCTCTCTGGAGAACACTTGCAGAACATGGAGGCTCTGGCCTCCCCACCTCCGTGCAATCCTTTCCTGTGCCTGTGGGGGGCCCTACCTCACACAGAAGAACACCTGTCTCCTTAGCTTAGTCCCAGCCAGCTCTTCCCCAGGTGTGTCTCATGTTCAGAATTACCCACAGTATTTCTCTGTGCTCTCCCTCCCTTCGCTGTCTTTTTTCTGTTTCTTTTTCCGTCTCTGACAGTCCTCAGACACTGTCTTTTCCTCGTCTCTGTCGTTCCCCCCTTCACAGCCAGGTCTCCACCCCTAACCTTCTTACACTTTGGCCCCTGCTGTGGGCTGTGGACCTTGACCAGAAAGCTACTGCCCTCAGCAGGGCATTCTCCCACACAGGAGGAGGAATTGTTCAGCTTCTTCACCTGGCCAGCCCTTTTATGTTGATTCTGTCGCTGGGCCCAGGCCCCACGTCTCTGTTGGGGGTTGTGACAAGAAACCGTATGGTCTTTGTAACCTGGGTGGCTCAGGGTGTCTGACCCATATCTGGTCGAGTCTATCCCAGACCCCAGTGACCTGCACACCTGACAGGACTCTCCAGGCAGGATAGCTTTCCCCTCCCCCACTTCAGGACGGGAACGCTATTGTCTTTGCTTTCTGTTTGCTGGTGAGGTCCTGGAGGCCCAAGGTCATGTGAGGAACCTTACCCTAAGGTTGTAGAGGCTGCATGGGCTCAGTCCTGTCTCACCTTCCCCAACTCCATCTAGTTCACCAGCCAGGCCTGTGAAAGACACCTGGGTGGGGCCGTTGCCCGGCCTATTGCCCGGTTGCCCCTGCTGGCCCCTTATGTGCCATGCCCACACGGCCTGCTTGGGAAGAGCTGGTTTGGCGGGTCCCTTGGCCTTCTCTCCTCACTTCTCCCATAAACTCTTTTTTTTCGATCAGGTCTCAGCCTGAATGCCACCTCCTTGATAAAGTGGACCTCAGCACCTTGCCCAGACAGTAGCCATATTGAGCTGTCTAACTGACCTATTTTGGAAGGAGTTGTGGACCAAAGTGTGGGGTGAAGGACACAGACAGAGAGCTGCCCAGAGGCCCAGGTCCCTCTGGCCCTGGCCAAGGGAAATTTCCAAATGGATCAGCTTTTCTCAGAGTGTTTGGAAGAGAGGAATGTTCCACGCGGTGCTGAAAGTGTAGACAGGTCCTTGACGTCACTGCCGGCCCCGTGTGTGTTGGGAAGGCTGTGAGAGAGCCTGGATTGGATTAAGTTTTCCTGCTGGAGTGCCATGGAATGTTAGGGAAGCTGGAGTAGGCCTCTGGCTGGCCCTGCCCTGACCCCTCTGGGCAGCCGAGGGGGCTAGCTACCTCTTCACTCCTAGAGGCGGGGCCTGAGCTAACGGAGGAGAGAAAACACAAAACACCAGGACCAGGCAGCAGCCACAGGAGAGCCTGATAGGCAAGATCACGTGACCAAATCTGTCAGGGGCAGCTGAGGACTGGAGCTAGATTCGTGCTAGGGTCTCCTGTGGGGCTGATCCCTAAGAACACCTGGAGGAGGGGCACGTGAGCGTGGTCCGGAAGTGGGTGTTACATCTATTAGCGCACCTATGGGCTCTGGGGACCGGTAGCAGAGATGTTCCTCCCACCCCCAGAAATCGTGTTTCTTCCCGGCTCAAGGTGAGGGAAAGTGCCTGGAACTCAGGTCAGAGTCTGGGGATGTGAGGTTTGTTGTTGTTGTTGTTGTTGTTGGTGGTGGTGGTGGTGGTGGTGGTGGTGGTGGTGGTGGTGGTGGTGGTGGTGGTGTGTGTGTCTGTGTGTCTGTGTGTGTGTGTGTCTGTGTAGCCCTCCCTACCTGTCTTGGAACTTGCTCTGTAGACCAGACTGGTCTCAAACTCAGAAATCTACCCGTCTCTGCCTCCTTAGTGTTAGGATTAAAAGTGTGCACCCCCTCACCGGGTTGTGAGAAGGTTCTTGAATCCAGCAACCCCAAGAAACCTAGGCTCTATTCACCAGAGCAAAGAATCCAGGAGTCTCCTAGACTGCCCTCATCTGCCATCTGGTGGCTGCAGGGAATAGTGCAGACAAAAGGAGGCTGCGGGTGGGAAGAGAGAAACTCAGCTCTTAGGTCCACCTTAATCTCCACCTGTGGAAGACACTCGGAGGGAACCATTGCCCTTGCACACCTCCCGCAGGCCACACCCACAAGGCCTGGGAAGGGCTGGTTTGGCTGGCCCCGCTGCCTGGCCTTCTCACTTCTTACAGAAACTTACTCTTCATTCAGGTCTCGGCTTGAATGATCTCAGCACCTTGCCCGCAATAGCCCTGCTGAGAGCTCTAAGCATATTTTTATGTATTTGTTGAAGGGAGCCTGGCTTTGAAGTCAAGGCCCTGAAATCCAGCTCCTGTGTTTTCACTCTGGCCTTCAATGTAACTGGGAGACCTGATCCGCTTAATGATAGCCACCGGTGGGGGCAACTGCCTTGCCCTCCTTAAATGCATGTAGCCAGATTCTTTAAGAGGAGGAGAGCTGCCTTGGTGGGTAGAGACCAGTAAAGTTCCCAGATTCAAGCCAGTCAGAGGCTCCGTAGGGCCGTATCACAGACCCGGGGTTCCCATCCCTCAGCATAGCCTAGGTCTGGGAGCAGCAGCTGATATGAAAGACTCTGTTGCCTGCAGGAGCATTGGATTTCCCCTCAAAATGCCACGCACATCAAGCCGATGCACCCCACCTCGGTGCATGGAGTGGAGGACATGATCCGCCTGGGGGATCTCAACGAGGCGGGCATTCTGCGCAACCTGCTCATCCGCTACAGGGAGCACCTGATCTATGTGAGTACCACCCATAGCTGCTGTGCTGAGATTGTGAGTACCGCCCATAGCTGCTGTGCTGAGATGCAGAGGTCCAGCTCCTCTTCCTGGGCACAGGTCTGGGGGCTCTAGGACTGGGGTCGGGGCGGGAACTGTTATATACAGACTTACAGGCCTTGGGGCTTGGAAGCTAGAGGCTGGGGTTGCTCAGGGACAGGCTTAGCATCTTGCCAGCTGGGGAGCCCAGGGGTTGCTGCCTGCTGTGTTTTGGTGTCAGATGGGGGCTGGCCCTGAACCCTCAAGATGGCGGTGGGGCTGCCTAAGTAGCATGTGTCCTTAGGAAGGGAAAAGAAGGACCAGAGACCCTCGTTAGAACTGTCCAGTTCACCCCTCCCCGTGGAAACATTACTGGTTCTTAGTGGAAGCAGAGAAGTGATTCCACAGAGAAAGAAAGAAATTTGGGGTCCAGAGGCAATTTCTACAGGCAGGACATTTGCCCTGGAGACACTTGGTGAATAGAAACTCCCATGGTTTCATCAGAACCCACAGCCTTTGAAGTTGTTGAGGGAGTCAAAGACTCTTGTTTATTCAGATCATATAGTGATATTTATGCTATTAGAAATTAAAACAGAAAGTTTAAGATATTTATTCATTAAAAATGACAAGTTAGCTAGCTGGGCTGTGGTGGGGCACGTCTTTAATTCCAGCACTCAGGAGGCAGAGGCAGGGCACCTACATGAGCTCGAGGCCAGCCTGATTTACAAGAGCTAGTTCCAGGGCAGGCTCCAAAGCAACAGAGAAAACCTGTCTCAAAAGACCACAAAACAAGCAAACAAATAAAAATGACAAGCTAGGACTATCTAGAAAGCAAAGTGGCCATACCTCACATCTGGAGCTGCAAAGACTTGTGTCCCCCAAGGACCTTCTGGGAACATCTTCCCCACTGAAGAAAGGGGTCTGGTTTCGAGTATTTTAACATGAGCTTTTATTGCATGTGTGCAGGTGCACGTGTGCCACGGCCACCACATGTGAAAGTGTGAGAATGACTTTGGGGGGCTGGTTCTCTCCTTCCTCTTTGTTTTGAGGCAGGGATTCTTGTGTTACTCTGTTGGGCTGCGTACAGCAGGCTAGCTGGCTTGTGAGTGTCCAGCCCATTCTCCTGTGGGAGTGTGGGGATTACAGATTCGTGTCGCTGCGTTCAACTTTTCACACAGGTTCTGTGGCTCAAACTCGGGTCAGCAGGCTTGCACAGGGAGTGTTTTTAACTCCTGAACAATCTCACCAGCCCCTTATGGTACAGTCTTAACCAGATGTGTTTGCTATAAATTGGAGTATTCCTTCTGGCTGATTACAATGCTACGTATCTCACTGTTCCCACAGCGGAAAGACTGTGTGTGCCTGTATGTACTCAAATGGTATATGTGTTTGCCCACATATGTATCTGTACACACAAGCACACACGTGTGTTTGACCATGAGTACTTATGTATTCATTACATATGGGGCAGGCATATATATGTGCACACATGTGCATATACCTTCACGTGTGTGCACACCTACGTGTGAACTTCTGTTCTCTTCTCCACAGACAGCAGTGTATCATGGTAGTCTGTCTTTCCCACCATTTTTATCCCAGACCCTTATTTTTGGTAATGTGGCTGTTGTGGTCCCTAGCTCCTTTCCATACTAGTCCCTGGAGATAATCACTGATGCTGACTGCTCCACCCTTTCAAACTAATCACATCATCACTTAACAGACACTGCTGAGTGTGTCCTATATTCTGTTAGGCAGTGGGGAGATAAAGACCTTGAACCAGAACCACCAAGCATCCAGTAATATGTGTTGTAGGGAACATGTGGGGTGCAACGGTCAAAGGCATGGGGCAGAGTGCTCCAGTCAGGTTCAGCAGAACAGTGAGGGGCTTTGGGTCGCAGGTTCCGTGGAGGGCTTCCTCATCTGCCAGATGAAGAGTATTAAAGAGATACGTACCATGTCCTGAGCTTGTAGAAAGCAGGGATGGGTCCCAGCAGAGGACGACCTGCTTCCAACCTGGTGGAGCCCAATGTAAGCTGCAAGTGGAGGAGATGAAGCAATGTGGGGACCAGAGCCAGGCGGGGAAATGCCAGAGGGGACCAGTAAGGATCTGGTAGCCTGGACCAGGGAGCACAGCAGGGACTGTGAGCTGGTGACAGGGAGGAGCGGAGGGTCTACCTGGGTGAAGGGCGTGATGGTAATGGAGGCTGAATTGGGCTGGCCAAGAGCAGGGTTGGAGGGGTGCTGGCTTGGGAACCCATCACATGGTGACCTCCAGGAGGAGGGACTCTGAAGACTCTTGAGCCCATGAGGCTCTTGGGTTGCAAACAGAACGAAAGGACCTGGAGCGGTGGTGGGAGAACAGGCTCCGTCTGCAGCTGCAGGAAGTCCGGGGACATGGTGACGTTTCCACATTCCTTTCTGTCACTTCCCTTGCCAATGAACCTCTCAGGGTGACTCTATAGTCTGGGTCATTGGGTCTGAAATGGTAAGTGCTATCTGTCATCTGTGGTTTCCAGAATGACTTTTCTCCATCAGATCCCCCTAAATGTCATGGCCTTTAGGCCCCATCTGCTATCCCGCCTATCCCTGAAAAATGCAGGGCTCCTGGGAGCTCTGATGGTGAGGGCTGTGGAGTGACTCTGGGGGGCCAGCCTCCTGCTGTGTGTTGGTGACAGGTGTCACACTCTTGTGCAAGTATTAAGAAGAGATTAAGGTGGCACTTGTGCCCCTGGTACCCAGCAAGAATGGTGCCTTAGTTCTTTAGTCTCTGCAGCAACCCTGGAAGGGGGTAGCAAGGCATCCCCTTTCACAGAAGAGCATACTGAGGCTGGCCAAAGTGATGTTCCTTGAGGCTGACTCTCAGGCGCGGATGGGTTCCCCATCTGGAGACAGGAGTCAGCTACATTGCACAACTTTGTGGGATGGAGCTGCGGGGATGACCCCCACAGGGTCCTGCCTGGGCTCCTGGAGACGTTTCTCTGGCTTCTTCCGCATTGACTGATTGTCTCTATCTATTTGTTACTTTGTAACAGACCAAATGTGGAGGGCGGGTGAGTGTGGTGCAGCAGCCACCCCCAGAAGGCTGCTGGCTGGGCTGGACAATTCCTCTTGGGCTCCTGGCTTCCCTTGATTGTGTGCTTGGGCTCCTGGCGCTGAGCTGAGCTATGAAAATGAATCTTGAGCGCTCCTGGTTGCGGTGCTGGGAGGAGGTGGCTTAAGGGTAGGGGAGTTTCTGAAACTGGGGTCTCTCGGCTTGGTCAGCGCTTCTCTGCACAGCACCCCCTGGCCTGAGATGGGCACCACAACTGCTTTCCCTGCCTGCCTCGCTGGACAGAGCTGCTGGGGAATGGTGGCTGCTCTTGTGTCCTGCACTGAGTCCTGGAAAGGCGGCGGAGGTTGGAGAGACGGGCAAGGATGTCACCTCCCCTGTGTAGTCTCATCTGTCTTCAGCCTGTCTAGGCTTCAGACATCAAAACATATACAGCGACAATAGGCAGGGGTGGAGTGGGAGTGGGAGGAGTAACTCCACCCCCATTGCCCCACCCTGCCCTGTGTGACAGGACCCCAGGCCACAGCAGGAAGTTGTGCCTAGGCTCTCACACAGGAACAGAATGGAAACAGCCTCAGGTCCCCAAGCTCCATCCACATGCACCACAGCTACCTCTGCCCTGGGGGTACTCAAGAAAAAGTCCTTGTCCAAGCCCCAAACCCCAGCCCCTTCTGTACCACATTCCGGCCCCAGCCCTTCTGTTCTTTATGCCTTGGCCCCGCTCATGGCCTCCTTACCATCCCGGTCTCCCCTCTGAACACAGTCCAGCTTTTGAATTTTGCTTTAAAAGTCTTAGGTGCAGAGATTGGGGCCAAAGGATGGAGCCTGTACTTGAATTGTCCCTGCTCGGTGCTTTGAATCTGAAAACACAATATCTAATGCATCTTCACACGGATGGACAGTTATGTTTTATCCTTTGTAAAGATCAGATGATACAATCCAGGCTTAGGGACCTCCTGCTGGCCCCTCCTCCCTTCATCAAATGTCTCTGAGCCAGACCCAAAGCCAGACTGAGGCCCTCTTGTTTCCTGCCACGTCTGTGGGCTCCAGAGTTGCACAGGGTAGAGATCCCCCTCTTCCCACCCCTGCCGCCTGACAGTGTAAACTCCTATCCCTTGCTGCTTGCAGACATACACGGGTTCCATCTTGGTGGCTGTGAACCCCTACCAGCTGCTCTCCATCTACTCGCCAGAGCACATCCGCCAGTACACCAACAAGAAGATAGGGGAGATGCCCCCCCACATCTTCGCCATTGCCGACAACTGCTACTTCAACATGAAACGCAACAGCCGGGACCAGTGCTGTATCATCAGGTGGGCGGCGCAGCCCCACTCCTGGTGCAAGCCCCAGCTCTCTGCCCTCCTGTGAATACACTAGAGACTGTTCCATGGTTGGAAGGCCATGATGCTCCTCAGGAGCTGGCTGTGCCTTCTGTGTCACCGTGTATAGACTGTATAGAGTCACCCTTACATTTTTCTTAACAGGACCTGGACTAATGTTAGCTTTTGAGGGCAACATTGTTTTCTAAGGTTCCTGTTAAAGCTACAGTCAGTTGAAATCTGTCTTCTGTTTTCTCTTGGGTGAAACAAGAGGCCAAAGTATCAGTTGAGCAGTTCCCATGGGTCATGTTTAGGACCAGTACGGGTGGGGTGGGGCGGAGCTCTGTGCTCCCTGAGGGCCAAACCATCAGCCTATAGCGAGGCACATCAGCTAGTGGGACAGCCGGGACTGAGGCCTGTCCTGCCACCCCCACCCTCTGCAGCGGGGAGTCAGGAGCAGGCAAGACCGAGAGCACAAAGCTGATCCTGCAGTTCCTGGCGGCCATCAGTGGACAGCACTCATGGATTGAGCAGCAGGTGCTGGAGGCCACTCCCATTCTGGAAGGTAGGGCCGGATTTTGAGGGTGAGTCTGGAGCTGGCACTGGGGTCCATCCAGTCTCACCTATTTTTTCTATTGCTCTGCAGCGTTCGGGAATGCCAAGACCATCCGCAACGACAACTCCAGCCGCTTTGGCAAGTATGTTGACATCCACTTTAACAAGCGTGGTGCCATCGAGGGCGCCAAAATTGAGCAGTACCTGCTGGAGAAATCACGAGTCTGCCGCCAGGTGAGCCCTGGCTTCTAGGGTGGGTTGTCCCTGCCTTGGGTAGGTGGGCACCCCTGTCCACATGGTCTGAGCCAGCCTTTACCATGCTGTCCTTCCATCTGCTTCCCGAAGTGTCTAAGGTCCCCTGTGGAATTCTTGCCCTTGTGTGTTCTCTGGTCCCAATACGCGTGTCCGTCTCCAGGCCCCTGACGAGAGGAACTACCACGTGTTCTACTGTATGCTGGAGGGTATGAATGAGGAGCAGAAGAAGAAGCTGGGCCTAGGCCAGGCTGCTGACTACAACTACTTGGCCATGGTGAGTCCCAGGTGACACCTGGGGTGAACACTTGTCTGTCATGTAGACAAGACCAGACTCACCAGTGTGACTCTGTCTCAGCCTTGGGACACTTTAAAGTTTGTTTGTGCTTTAAAGTGCCCACCTCAGTTGGGCACATGTCCCTAGAGACTTCTTACCACAGACACTTTTCTCGTGATTAACATGGGACATGGGGACACAGCACATAGGAGCCACAGATCTAAGTGCAAGGACCTGCTCACACTTGTAGGCTGGGCGTTCTAGGATTGTGGGAGCTGGTTGCTGAGGCCTGGGCCTCCAGTAGCAAAATTGCATACATGAAGGACAGTTATGTAAATAATTTTATGGTCGGGGGGTCATCACAACATAAGGAACTGTATTAAAGTGTTGCAGCGTAAAGAAGGTTGAGAACGCTAGGGGCTGGGCACACAGCAGCGAGGTTGAGAATTCTACTCTACCTCCCTGGAGAGAGTCTGCCCAGAATTTAAAGGTGTTGAGGAGCTGTGGGTGAGACAGGCTTTCAGTATACTTCTGTAACTAGCTGAATGGAGCGCTCTCTCTCTCGCTCTCTCTCTCTCTCTCTCTCTCTCTCTCTCTCTCTCTCACACACACACACACACACACACACACACACACACACACACACCCCAGGAAGCAGGCTGTGTCTATAGTTCTCTATGATTCACACGTGGTCACAGTTAATGGGAGCTCCCCGAAGAGCGGGCACCCTGGGGCTGTGTGGAGTCTGGTAAGGCATCGGTCCTGTGAGCTGTGATGGAAATGGCTGATGGAGCAGACCTGGTGTCAGCGCCCAGTTCTTACTCACAGCAGGGTGCCCTGGAGAAGCCCACGGGAGTGGTCTAGATATTCTGGCAGCATTGCCTGCCTGGCCTCCCCACACCCTCCCGTCCTCCTCTTTTATGCCCCGCCCCCAGGGTAACTGCATCACCTGTGAGGGCCGGGTGGACAGTCAGGAGTACGCCAACATCCGCTCAGCCATGAAGGTCCTCATGTTCACGGACACAGAGAACTGGGAGATCTCGAAGCTTCTGGCTGCCATCCTACACATGGGCAACCTGCAGTATGAGGGTGAGGACCCATGATGCCCTGAGTCACAGTGCCACACACCACCTGGCTTCTGGGTGCTGGTAGTGCTGTCTGTCACGGTGGGTGTCATCTGAGATGCAGGCTGGGAGGGATACCAACCGGACGTCAGCCTCAGGGATGGTACACTGTGTGGCAGTCCGACCACAGAGGTGAGGTGGTCAGAGCTGACTGGGACCCTTTAAAATCCTTTCCTCTTTGGTTTCTTCCTTAAGGTGAAATGTCCCCAGGAGAACCCATAAATCTCTGGGTTCATGCTGCGGTGCGAATGACCAAACAGCAGTCTGTAAGGGGCGAGACAAAGCAGAGCATGCGCACTTATTTGGCACCACTGTATCCTAGAGTGGGAGGTGATCATTTGGAAGAAGGCACGGGTTCCATTCTGCCTTCTCACTGGTGCCCAGCATGGGTCCTGGCAGAGGAGACGCACTGAGAAGTTCGTGCAGTGAATGAATGTCCCCAGAGCTAAGACAATTCCAGGCCGGTACTACGCTCAGGGTGCCCACCATGAGAACATGTCATGAGAATATTAATCAGATGTACATTGGCCGTGCTAACGGTGCTCTCTGTGGACAGGGCAGGTCCCTGAGAATAGACATGGCCGCCTACTCCTCCTCAGAGTCTCCCTGCCCCTGTTCCTCCTTCCTGACACTGCGTCCCTTTCTGTTGGCAGCCCGGACATTTGAAAACCTGGATGCCTGTGAGGTCCTTTTCTCCCCATCACTAGCCACGGCTGCTTCTCTGCTCGAGGTCAGTGCTAACCTTTCCCACTCTCTCTCTCTCTGAGGTCAATTTCTGACTCAGTCGGGCTGAAGTGGGAATCAGCTGTGGTACCCTTGGACGGGAAAGTTCTGTTCCGTTAGGGGACAGCTGTGTGTGGTCCTGGACCTCTGTCCCTACAGTGGGTGGCCTGGACTGGGGTCCTGCAATACCTGGGAAGAGATGGGGAATGGAGCCAACTGGGATGAAAGACAGTCAGGGTGGGGCTGGACCAACACCTGGGCACTTGCTCTAGGTGAATCCCCCGGACCTGATGAGCTGCCTCACCAGCCGCACCCTCATCACCCGTGGGGAGACAGTGTCCACCCCACTCAGCAGGGAGCAGGCGCTGGATGTGCGGGATGCCTTTGTCAAGGTGGGTGAGTGGAGTGACTCTGTTCTCTCTGCCCCTCAGGAGTTTGAGGTGTTTCCAAGCTGGCCCTTGCTTCGGCAACCCCTGGGCTAGGGTACAGGCTAGAGTCTCTGACTCTCTAGTGCCCACGTTCCCTCTGGCGTCTTCTGAGCCCAAAGGCCAGGCATTCCACAGAAATTAGTTCTGCACTCCCCAAGGACCCCCTCAGGCTCGCTTTGATCCGCTGTCCTCAGCTAGGACCAGACCTCTTAGGTCTCGTGAGGACTGGTTGGGTAGAAGATTCCAACCCTCATATTGCTATACCCATGTACTTGCCAATCACAAAGTCCCCAGCCTGTGTCAGCCCTGTGCTGGACTCTGAACCTTCAAGGTATTCAGAGGATGGAGATATACACAAGTGAAGCCGCTGGACCCCAAAGTGACCCCCTTCAGGGTCCGGGAAGCTTTAAGGGAGCAAATGAGTTGCTGAGGTATGAGTGTATATGGGGTAGGTAGCAGGGACGGCCCAGTGAAGACTTGGGGGCGCTAATAGGATGGGTAAGGCTGGAACCAGGATCCAAAGGGTTTAGAAATGGGGACTGCCTCCCGGAAGGGTCTGCCTTACACCACGGTTGATGGGTATCTTTCAGGGTATCTATGGGCGGCTCTTCGTGTGGATTGTGGACAAGATCAATGCCGCCATCTATAAGCCTCCCTCCCAGGAAGTGAAGAACTCTCGCCGGTCCATCGGCCTCCTGGACATCTTTGGGTTTGAGAACTTCGCTGTGAACAGGTAGTGTGGGGGACCCCACACCTGGGAAATGCCATGCCTCTTCCTTTAGGCTCACTCACCCGCCTCCAAGAGCACCCCCAGGCTTGAGAAACCTAACTTTCGTCATCCTGGAGAGCCCTTTCATGGCCTGCCTAGCTCAGCTAAGGCTGGCCCAGCTAGATACGGAAGAAGCTTACACTGTCCTGGGTACTTGGGAGGTGGCCTCTGGTCTCTGAGCTTATGGCCACAGTCACTTCAATTCTTGCAATGCAAGATGTCACAGCATCTCCCAGACTGCCATACTGAATAAGAGAGTTGAGGCTGCTGCTCAGTTGGCTGACATCAGGGCCTCTCAGTGATTCTGTTATCTTCTATGATCCACCTTCCCAGTGTTCTGACTCTTTCCCCTTATTGGTGGGCCCTGGTCACTCAAGGAAAGAGCCCTGAGCCTAGCTCTAGCCTACCTCTCCTCTGATGCTCGGTGACCTTGGGCATGTCCTTTGCCCTTGCCAGTCCCCAGAGTCTTCTGCATTGGGGGTTGAACTTGACATGCCCACCCCAGCCCACCCGATGGGAGCTTTGTGCCTGAGGTCAGAAGTTAGAGACAGAGCCGGGTCTGGGTGACGGGGGACCACATGTCCATGGCCCTCTGCCCTTCGTAGCTTCGAGCAGCTCTGCATTAACTTTGCCAATGAGCACCTGCAGCAGTTCTTCGTGCGGCACGTGTTCAAGCTGGAACAGGAGGAGTATGACCTGGAGAGCATCGACTGGCTGCACATTGAGTTCACTGACAACCAGGATGCGCTCGACATGATCGCCAACCGGCCCATGAACGTCATCTCCCTCATCGATGAGGAGAGCAAGTTCCCCAAGGTGGGTGCGCCAACCCTCCCCATCCGAAACCCGGGACAAGCAACAGTGAGATTGCTCCAGTGCCTTGTGTTTCCAGGGTGTTGATGGGGTGATGAGCAGGGGTCGCCTGTGTTCTCCTGGGATCTGGGCCAAACCGTGGAGATCTAAGTTCACAGCTGGTTCAGGATGGATGCTCATGATGGATTATGATGGGAACATAGGATTGCCCTCCGGGAAAGACATTGAGATTAGAGTCTTGCTATTGGCCAGGCTGGCCTTGAACTCCTGGGTTCCGGACATCCTCCAGCCTTAGCCGTCCAAGGATTTGCATCTTGGGAACTAGCTGGCATAGACTGGGATGTGCGTTCAGTGTTGAGCGGTTCCAGTTCACGCACCTCACAGATGGGCATCGAGGCTCGGAGAGCCTGGGGGGCGGGGGATGGTAGGGACAGCTACTGAGAAAGACGGGAGAACGTAGGTAGGCCGCCACTGGACGGCAGCGTCTTGTCAGTGGCTACTCTGCTCTCTCAGGGCACGGACGCCACCATGCTGCATAAGCTGAATTCGCAACACAGGCTCAATGCCAACTACGTGCCGCCCAAGAACAGCCACGAGACCCAGTTTGGAATCAATCACTTTGCGGGCATTGTCTATTATGAGACTCAAGGTATGGGGGTGTGGGTGTGTGTGTCTGTCTTTCTGCCTGTGCCCCCAACCTTTCCTCTCCCTAGGCTAGGAGTGAGACTACGTGGTGCAGAGTTCAGAGGGGACAGAACAGGCCACAGGAAGCATGTCATCCAGTGCTTTGCTTTTGGCTTTATTTTGGAGAAAAAAAAAAAAAAGACAAGATCTCACTATGGAGCCCCCAGCTGGCCTGGAACTCACTGTGTAGACCAGGCTGATGTGGATCACAGAGATCCACTTGCCCCTGCGTCCTGAATTCTGGGCTTGTTTTTGTTTTCTTATGATACTGAGGGTCAAATCCACCCCTGAGGTATATCCTCAGTCCTTCAGATGTTGATTTTAAAATACACACACACACACACACACACACACACACACACACACACACACATTTAATTGCATCCACAATGCAAAGTTTACCCCTATAACCGCCTAACACTCTAATTCAGTGGCATGGCACACATTTACAACACCGAGAGTCTTCACTACCACCCTCTCCAGATCTATCCATCACCTCCTGGCCCAACACCTCCATTCTCCCTTCTGTTGCTATGACCGCATCACCTCGGTACCTCGTGTAAATGGAGTGACAAGATCTGACTCTTAGAGTCTGGCTTACATGACTGACCACAGTTCTGTCTGGGTTCATCCATGTTGTGACACGGGTCAATTTCCTTCGTTTTCATGGCTGACTACTATTCTGCCACGTGATATACCATCCTGTGTTCTTCTTCATGTGCCAGTGGGAACATGGGTGATGCTGTGGGCGTGGGGTCTTTGTGAGTTCCTGCTCACGGGAAGGGCTCCGTGCTCTTTTGTGTCACGGGGAAACTCTGGCTCAGAAGGGAACTAAGTGTTCTTCTATGACCTGATATAGCCTAACAGCACTGAAGGGGAGGTCTAGCCATCCCCCCTGCCCCGTCCCGAGGGCATGCAGCTGGCTCATTTAAAGCTGAAAGGCACAGAGATAACTCAGTAGTTAAGTGCTCTTCCGGAGGACCTGAGCTCAGTTCCCATCACACAAGTTAGGTGGTTCACAATTCCCGTGCCTCCAGCTCTAAGGAATCCAGTGCCCTCTGTGGCACCTGCCCACACGTGTCATAGACACACAGAAGGATAAATCTTGCTGGGTATGGTATTGAACTCAGAAGGGAGTAGAGTAGAAAGAATAGAGACAGGGGGATCTCTGTGAGTTCTGAACTAGCCAGATCCACAGTCTGTCTTAAAAACAAATCTTTAAAAAATACTGCATTAGTGGTGAACGCCTTTAATCCCAGCACTTGGGAGGCAGATACAGGCAGATCTCTGTGAGTTTGAGGTGAGCCTGGTCTACAGAGTGAGTTCTAGGACAGCCAGGGCTATACAGAGGAACCCTGTCTTTAAAAATGAAAAAGGGAGAGAGAGAGAGAGAGAGAGAGAGAGAGAGAGAGAAGCTGGAAATTAGGTAGGGGTAAAAACCCAGCTCACCCTGCCTGCAGTCTTGCAATTTCTGCAGCTTTGAAGCTTTCCTGCGGAGTCTTGCATCTACTCTGGTGTGAAAGGCCAGCCCCAAGTTGGCATTCACTGTGGGTGTAACATACTGACATCCTGCCCATTGTCCTGAAGGGTCCCACCCAGGGCCCAAAACCACTGACATTCAGAGCAGTCTAGGGCCATGCGGCAGGCTCCCTTATGAACTGGTTCAGAAATCAGTGGGTATATGCATGGTTCTACCTTTCTCCTCTCAGACAGGGACACCAAAATCTTGAAAGGGACCTTCATGTCACATGAGGTGGGCATAGCTCTAATAAGAGATCCTGCCATTGTAAAACTTACCCTTCCATTGCCGTGACATCAGGCCCAGGATCTGGCCTCAGGGGTGGCCCAAGTCCTGTACCTGGCAGTGTTTCCACCCCTCAGGCATTTTGAGCCTGTGGGTACCTCATCTTCTGCTCTGTTCTAGCTCCTCTATCCCAGAGAATGGCAGTGCCCTCTGGGTGTGGGGAGTCTCCCTGGGTTGGCACCAGGGTCCTGTGTTCGAGTGTTAACTCTGCATGCCTTGCTGTTCTGGCTTCACTGAAATCAGTTTCCTCCCTTGTCACATGGAGAGATAGTAAGTCCCTGTCCCAGAACACAGATAGGGTTGACACTGTAAAATACGCAGCCCTGTCTAGTCGGGAGGTGGTGCTGATTACTTGTCATGCAGGTGACTTATAGCATCAACACATGATCTCTTTCAGGGGATCATGGACTCTGGCATCTTAGTTTTAAAAGCTCATAGTGGCTTAGGTATGACCCAGAAGGGTCTCTTCTTGAGACAGAGACCTGTGGGTGGAGCTATGTGTTTGGGGGATTGATTGCTCCTCATTTTCTCCGTGATCTTGGGTAAGCCCATGTCCCCTCCAGATCTAGTGACCCCACCACTGGGAAACGAATGTGGGTAAGCTTGGTGAATTCTATAGATTCTTCTGGCTCAGATGTCGTGGGTTTGGGTGCTCCTGCTGGAGGAGCCACGATGACTTTTTGT
The DNA here is from genome assembly GCF_982192425.1 of Myodes glareolus. Taxonomy (NCBI): domain Eukaryota; kingdom Metazoa; phylum Chordata; class Mammalia; order Rodentia; family Cricetidae; genus Myodes; species Myodes glareolus. The sequence goes on from NC_142049.1 coordinate 2,503,314, forward strand.
CACTTCCAGGCTTCCTGGAGAAGAACCGGGACACCCTGCATGGGGACATCATTCAGTTGGTCCACTCTTCCCGGAACAAGTTCATAAAGCAGATTTTCCAGGCCGACGTTGCCATGGTAAGGCTGTTGGATGTTCGCCTTGGAAGCCAGGCTCGAATCCAGACCCCACCCTGAGTCTTGTCCATCCATGGAGCCCCTTGAACTTCAGAGCAGGGACAGGGGACAGGGCTTAGCTGGGGATGCAGAAGGGAAGGCCTGCAAAATGCTTCTGTCTAGTCCTGATTTATTGATCCAGGATATGACTGAAGTATGTGGCTCAGAGAAGGAAGGGCTGTGTGGGAGGTCACTTGGGACTTGGGGCTGGCTTTCCCCTGGAGGTCCCTGTGCTAGGCAGATGTAAGGGGAGACACAGGACAGGTGTAGCAAGCTGGCCACCCAGACCTTGAGCTGATATGGAGGGCTGTCCACTCTGCCCTCACGTGAAGTCCAGCAAAGGTCACTTGGAGTTTCTTGCTAGGTTGTTTTTCTTTCATTCCTTCCCAGGGTCTGGGGTGGGGGTGGGGTTGGCAGGGAGGGCAGAGCCACCATTCTCTAGTGCCTGTGCAGAGTCTGAGCTGATTGGGAGGGTGACCAGAGCCTTGACCTCTATCCCAGGCTCACCCCATCCTGGCTCAGTGTCTGTTTGGCTCTCTCACCCATGCCCCTTCGGCCTCTCACCTGCCTGTGGTTCCCCTTATAGTTTCTCTGTGGTTATTCACCCGGCACGGTCGGCCAGGCAGCGGCTTCCGTGAAGGTAAAAGCCCCAGCCTGGGGCCCAGGATGACCGTGATGTGAGAGCTCAGCCTCATGGGGCTGACTCCAAGGGAGAGAGGGCTGGATTTTTTGTCTTTTGTGGAGTGTGGTTTTTGTGTGTGTGTGTGTGGAGTGGTTTTTTGGAGTGGCTTTGGTTTTGAGTTGTGTATGCTGCAGGAATCTCGGTTTCTTAAGGGGGAAACTGAGGTCCACAAGAAGAAGGTAGGAGAAGGTTCCCTAAGCCTTTTCTGCCTCACATCTGTTATTATATACCCTGTGTCTGTGGGCCCTAGGGACTCTGGGATTCTGATGACATACTTAATTGTAGACACAGGTGGTCTTCTGTTCTGCAGATTCAGGACTGGGGTCAAGGAGGGGAGGGGGCTTCCTTCACCTTAATGACACATCTTAAGGGGGTTCAGCTAGGATAGCTGCCTTGGTCTCTGCCCTTTGGCTGCCATGCTGCTTCTGGTCACAAGGGTGTTAGAGGCCCTCAGCTACGACACTGTCCCACCTCCTCTTTGCTTCTCTCTTCCCAGTTCTCTCTCTCCTCTCTGCCCAGGGATGACCTCTTACTTGGTCTGCTCCTGGGCCCTCCCAGAGCTCTAGGATAGATCCAACACCCGGGGCAATAAGGGGAGGGTTATGTACCAAGCCTGTCTGATAGGGACTATTTTCCCTCCTGTAGGTGACACCGGTCCCTGCACCCATCACACACACACACACACACACACACACACACACACACACACACACACGCACGCATGCACACATACACACGCACACAGCATATTTTATCCTGGCTATGATGCAAATAGACACTCTAGCAGTGATTGAGTGTGACCTTGGACAAGTCCCCTCCCTGTGCTGAGAGAGGTTCCAATGCTGATGTGATACAATTATGTCATTTAGAATCAGGTGGCTCTGGGCTGCTCTGAGGCATCAGACAAGAGCCTGTGTGTGTGTGTGTGTGTGTGTGTGTGTGTGTGTGTGTGTGTGTGTAAAAGCCCAGAGGGCCACCCCAGATATTGTTCCTCAGAAGCCACACATCTTGTTTTTTGAGAGAAGGTTTCTCACTGGCCTGGAACTCACCAAGTAGGTTAGGCAGGCTGACCAGCGAGTCCTGATTCTGTTTTGCTGGTCTTGTCACCCCCTCTGGGATTACAAGGGTGCTCTACCTAATTTACCTTTTCGTGTGTGTGTTTGGGGGGATTGAACTCAGGTCTCCACGCTTACAAGGCAGGAACTGTGCCAAGTAAGCTATGTCCCCGGCCAAGAGAGATTCTGCAAGCGCTGGAAGCTCGGCTGCTGCCTTGTGGGAACTGCATCTTAGCTATAGCTCTTCTGTCAGGGTGGACGCCCATAGCGTCTGCTCCCAGGAACCTAATCCCTCAAACTTGAGCAAGTCCCCAGCCCCTGAGTTCTCACCCTTTGATTCCTGTGTTTGCTACCCCAGGACAATTCAGGGCTTCACAACCTGCCCTGACCTATTGACCTGGGGACCAGTGAAGCGGAGGAAGGCCACCTTCCCACGTATGGGGTGTAACCAGATGAATGTCCCATCCCAGACATATCTGCAGGACAGCTGCTCACTCCTGCCTGTCATGTGCCTGCTCACTGGCAGACACCAACACCACGATGGCTTCACCTTCCCTCAGATCTATTTTGTCCCCACTTCACGTCAGCCTTTGGACTCTTGGCTTCCGTCTTTACCTCACCCCCCAAGCACTCTCAGATAACCCAGGATTTGGTAATCACCAGGAAGGAGGCTATCCCTGAATGAAACAGAACCAGATGAGAACCCGGTGGCCGAGGCTGGGGGAGCAAACTCCACACCCTCAATCACCCATTCACCCACGTGCACGCACACACTTGCTCCTCACCTACCCCCCCACCCATTCACCGACTTAGTCATTAGCTCACTCAACCTACAAACACTTCCTGAGTGTCTCCGTAGGCCACACATTGCCTAGGTCCCAGGGCATAGCGGTGAATGCACAGACACAAACTAAACCCTGTTCTCCGTCTTGTGTTCTAGCAGAGGGGGAGCAGTGAGAGAATCGGTAAATGATTAAAGCATGCTGTGGGGGGGTATGGATAAGGACGGGGGTGGTGGCAGGCCCTGGGATCGTTCATGAGGCTCAGGACGGGCCTTACTGGAAAACGAAGGCACTACCCTCCTCCATGGGGACTTTGCAGGAAGAGGGGCGTACATGCGCAAAAGTCCCAAGTGTACCCCAGGCAGAACCAGAAGGCCAGTATGCCAGAAAGTGCCAACAGATGGTGGGGACCAGGCTACTGGAGCAGATCCTGGAGCTATCGTGGAACCTTGTAGGGTCGTTGAGTTTCCATGGAGTGAGGAGGGCGACACGGCTGATTTTCCAGCCCCCCACCCCCACTCCACTGCTTTGTGAGTGGAGTGGTTAGTGCTGGGCATGGTGTGACAGGGAAGGAGGCTGAAGTGAGAAACGAACCAGCCAGGCTGAGGCTGGATTCGGCTGCTGGGAAATGTGAGTGACATCTGACCCTGGGAAGGACCTGCATGTTTGTACCATGTGAGAGAAGGGGCAGGAGGGGAGTTCCTAAGGGTTTGGTTGTACAGCTTTGGAAAGGTGACAGTCTGTGCACCGAGGAGGACAGGTGACCAAGGGGTTGATGTGTGTCCCAGTGCATACACAGCAGTGAGTGTGCCCAGGCCCTGCTGTAATGAGCAATAGTAATGAGCAAGGCAGACCCAGCCTGCTGTCATGGGGTCCCAACAAGGAGGACAGACAGAAGGGAACAGGATGACAGAATCTTGAAGGGCATGTGTGCCCCGTTTAGTGTCATATGTGTTCTCAGCATCTATGTCCTGTGTGTACACGTGCCACAGAGTGAGCATGCCATGTGCATGTCATGCATGTGCATGCAGGGCGTGTGCTATGAGGAAAGTGTGGTGTGTGCTCTTAGTGGATGCATGTTGTATATATGCATGAGTGCTATAGTGTGCTTGCTGTGTGCGGGTGCTATGAGGGATGGACAGAGGGCATGTATGCTCAGAGTATGCATGTCACATATTGCTACGTGTGCTTTATGGCATATGTTCAGCAAGTGTGCTGAGCGCTGTGGTCTTAGCATGTTTGTGCCATATGTATGTATTTATGCTGATGGTTATGCATGCTGTGTGTGAATTAAATGCACTGTCCTGCAGGATATTCCTTTGTGAGTGATTTGTGTTGTATATACATGCTTGGTGTGAGCAAGTCACATTTACTATATGGTGTGCATGCTGTACGCATGTTGTATGTGTGCATGTGGGTGTTTGTGCTGTATACATCATGTGTGGTCTGCATGCTCAGATGTTGTCTTGTGTATAATGCTGTATGATGTACACGTATGTATGGTTTGTGTGGATGTGTGTGCACTGTGGGATGTGTATACTTGGTGCGTGTGTACTATCTGCATATAGTGTGCATTGTGTGTGCCCTGTCTTATGAGCCACAAGCTCTGTATGTATGTGCTGTTGCTGAATCAAGAACTCTGTTGGTCCAGAGCAGACATCACTCTACTCCTAAATCCCCTGAACAAAATTTTGCATGTTTTGCAATGAAACTTAAGAAGAAAAATACTTCATGTTTTAGACCCCAAAACATTTGCTTTCCTGCAGGCTTCATTAGAAGCTATGGTATATCGCCTGGATTTAGTACCGGCTAAGTGCCTTTACTCCCCAAATTCCTCATACATGTGCTTTTGCACCCCAAATTTTAAAGTATTTATTACATATGTATGTGTGTGCGTGTGTGAGTATATGTCATACACCACATGTATGCAGGAGCCCTCAGAGTGTCAGGAGAGGGTGTCAGGTCCCTAGAGCTGGTGTTAAACGTTGCTGTGAGCTACCATGTGGGTACTGGGACCCTGGGACCTTTGCGAGAGCAGCGAGTACTTTTATCTGCTGAGCCATCTCTCCACCCGCACCCCACCCTGCACCCCGGAGTTCTGATACTGAAGGATAGGATTGACTTATAACTCTAAGAATATAAAATCTTACATAAAATCAAGTTCGCTAATGAGTTCTCAAAGGAAGATGGCCAGGAAGACAGCGTGTGGTAGCCCCAGCTCTCTCTCATCTGAGTCTGGCCGTGGTCCAGAAGCTTCTTTCCTGCTGGCTTGACTGCGGGTCTCCCCTAGTCTCCCTTCTCCCTGTTATTTTGCAATGTTCTGAGAGGCACCATATAAACGGGGTGCAAAGCCTGCACAGCAGCTGGGAGAACAACACCCTGCCTTTGCAGGAAGATAATCCCGGTCACCCACACTGCCTCCAGCCCGCCTGCTAATTCCACCAGCAGAGCAGAGGGGGGCACGGGCTGTGCTGGCTCCTCCCAGGCTCCCAGAACCCCCTCCCCATCCTGTCAGAGGGGTAGATGGCAATGTTTTCTCACTTAGGAAACAGTGGAGATTCAGCACCCTTTAGTGGTTGGCCTCGGCCAGATATGGGGTTTGAATTCAGGTTTGCCTGACTCCTGTATTTAAGATGACCCCAGCATCCTGAGGATATCAGCTCTGAACTCCTCATTTATACAGGGAGGGGAGAGGACTCAGAGATGGGCGGCTGCTGGTCCAGAGTTTCCCAGCTTGGGGGGGAGGCACAGAGGGACACCACTGGAGGTCCTAGGGAGCTCCCTGGAGTGGGTGTCTGAGGTCCATGCTCCATCCTACCACATACCCAGGCTCTGACCTTGGTGGCCTTGCCTGGTCATTTTCTCCCTCCTGAACAGCTGCTGGAGGCTGGGAGGGGGAAGCTGTGGCCCCTCCCATCACTGTCTGTCTGTCCCCTGCCACAGGGTGCTGAGACCAGGAAGCGTTCGCCCACACTCAGCAGCCAGTTCAAGCGGTCGCTGGAGCTGCTGATGCGCACACTGGGCGCCTGCCAGCCCTTTTTCGTGCGTTGCATCAAACCCAATGAGTTCAAGAAGCCCATGGTGAGCCTTGGGGAGGGGGAGGTGGTGGGGAAGAGGTGGTGGGGAGGTGGGGGCAAGATGCTTGGGGTAGGTGGGCAGTGCAAGGTATTGCCCTCTCTGGAGACCAGAGGGCTTGTAAAAGAAGGTCTCAGGTTGCTGGGGGCCCAGGGGCTCCACAGTCACACTAAGCCTGCCTTTGCTACCTCCCAGCTGAGTGACTGTACATGCGTCATACGCTGCCGCCCTGTGCCTCAGTTTCCTTGAGAAAGAAAACAGGAGCCATGGCAGCCACCTCTTCCCTGAGATCATTGCCTGAAGTTTGCAGGGTGCTATTAAGTGCTTCGTAAATAGCAGTGCGGCTCATTGCCACGGCCCCTCTTTTGAAAGGTCCCCTCCCGTCAGTTCAGTGTCCACCCCCTTAGGAAGGCCCTCTGGACTCTGCACAGAGGTCCTTCTGTTTGAGTGACAGCATTTGTTAGCCCTTCCATAGGCCGGGAATAGCCCCCTTCAGCAAGCTGCCTATGAGGAAGTGACAGTCGCTCAATCAGGGCTCAGGGATTTTGGAGGGGCTTATGTCCTAGGGCTGCCTAGCTCCCGGCCAGTACAGGTCCTGAGGGGTTGTTTTTCCAGAGAGGGAGAGAGGGCCAGGGGAAGCTGGGTGTGGGGCTTAGGCAGGGAGGGAGGGAAAGCTGGGGAAAGTGGCCCGGAGGGAGAGGAAATGACCGCGGAAGCCGGCCTTCCGCACACCCTGTCCCTGCAGGAAATTGTGTCCCAGAGTGGGTGAGTCCTGTCCTCTTCGGACTTCGGGTCCCCTCTGGAGCAGGACATGCAGGGTGACAGGGCTGGGCTGGCTCCCTGGGACTTTTCCCAGCCCAGGCCTTTTGGGGTCTGTGGTCTCCACCTTTTTAGTCGCCTCATTACCTGCCTCTCTGTCTGCTGCTTCCCGCTGCCTCCTGCCAGTATGCCGATAACGACATCATATGTGTAGCCCTACCTGCTCTAGAACTTGCTGTATAGATCAGCTCACAGAGATCCGCCTGCCTCTGCCTCCTGAGCGCCGGGATTAAAGGTATGCACCACCACTGTCCAGTCTGGGATTCTTCTTGCCCATGTTTCACCGCTGCAAACCTTTCCTGGCTCCTGCCACATACGGGACAAGGTTCAGTCTTCTAGCCTGATCCCAGAAAGCCCCTGGGTCCACTTCCCCAATTTTCTTTCCATCTGAATTTGGGATATAGTCCTGCCCTGAGCCATCCATTGGCTTCTGTGTGCCAATTCAAAGAACACGCTCCTCCTGAGGCACTACGGCCAGCCCCTGGAGAGCTGTTTAAATAACCGTGGATCTGTAACCACCATGAAGGGTGGCCTGGGGCTGTGTGGAGTACCACCTCCTGGCAGCTTGCACTGCACCCTGGCCCAGGCTCTACTGTCCCTTCCATGCTCCCCACAGCAGGCCTTGGACTTTCAAGATTCTGTCCCTTCCCACATGTTCAGTCTTGGAAGATCCGTCCCTCAGTACCCATGAAGCCTTCTGTGTCTCCCAAGGGACACTGTAGTGACATTTCATTTGTATTTTAATAATTAAAGCTTGCCTGAAGATCAGGGAGTAAAACAGCCCCACTGGTCAGTCTTACAGACCAGGCAGTGGTAACGTACACCTTTAATCCCAGTAACCACACTAGTTGCCATGGAAACTGGGTGATGCATGCTTTTAATCCCAGTGGTGCACGACTTTAATCCCAGAACTAGAGAGGAATATAAGACAGGAGGAGACAGCTGTCAGTCATAGATTCCTGGAGGAAGGATTGCCATTTTTGGACTGAGGTCAAGATAAGAGTCAGTGGCTGGCTGCTTTGCTTTTCTGACCTTCAGGCTGAACCCCAGTTTCTCCCTCTGAATTTTTATTAATCATGCATCAGGACACGGACCTTTTCTATGATCTGATCCTACAGCACATGGTTGTTCAATCCCAGGTCTTCACTTCATGCTGCCACTTGGGTTTGACCAACAGTCCTGGGCTCCTGCCTGGCTTTGCTCCTCACGATCCCAGAAGCCTTGGCCTCTGAATGTTTCTGTCTGTGCTGGTCAACGGCAGGGCAGGCCTTGCTTCCCAGCAGTGGCCTTGCCCTGATGCCTTTGGTTCTGGTCCGGCAGCTCTTCGACCGACACCTGTGTGTACGGCAGCTGCGATATTCGGGCATGATGGAGACGATCCGCATCCGGCGTGCGGGCTACCCCATCCGCTACAGCTTTGTGGAGTTTGTGGAGCGCTACCGTGTGCTGCTGCCTGGAGTGAAGCCAGCATACAAGCAGGTACAAGGCTGGGCACAGCCACAAAGGAGAGGGCTCCAGTTTTACATGGGACAGGGACTGGTGCTTGGCATCTACTTGGTCACATCAGGTACTGCTGTGAAGAGGGGCAGATAGAAGGCCATATCTGAAGACCTCAGCTGTCATGGCGGTTGACATCCAGTTGGCTGGAGGAGAAACAGATGTTCACAGGAGGCAGGGTCAGACTGTGTCTGTCACTCAGCCAGACAGGGAAAGACTTGACCCCCAATCTCGAGAAGGACACTTGGGCCTTTCTGTTGGTTACACCGTCAGTACCCTTGTCTTCCACCCAGGGTGACCTCCGAGGGACATGTCAGCGCATGGCTGAGGCGGTGCTGGGCACACATGATGACTGGCAGATTGGCAAAACCAAGATCTTCCTGAAGGTGAGCGCAGTCTGTCCTGATGGCCATGGCTCTGCCATGTCTGGAGCCCTGCACACATGGGGTTATCTTGATGGCTGTGTGAGCATCAGAAATAATTTATAGCTGGGCGGTGGTGGTGCACGCCTTTAATCCCAGCACTCGGGAGACAAAGGCAGGCGGATCTCTGTGAGTTCGAGGCCAGCCTGGTCTACAAGAGCTAGTTCCAGGACAGGCTCCAAAGCTACAGAGAAACCCTGTCTCAGAAAAAAAATTATAATTATTTATAAAATAATGTTCAATTATTATTGATTATTAATAAAATGTTTACTAAATAATGATTAATTACTAATAATTATGATAATTAATGGGGCCAGGTGCTGACCCCAGGTTAGAGTCAGATGACCAGATGTGGGTTATCTTGTTAGACCCCATAGCGGGTACTCAAACCCTGGCTTGTGGCTCTCAGCCTGGGGACTGAGAACAGGCCGCTAAGCATTTCTACTCTCGTGTCTGTGACAGGCTGGGCCTGGGGTGGCCTAGAGTGGACCTCAGGTCCCTTCTTGTGGTTTTTGGCAGGCAGGGGTCAGGAGGGTCAGCTGTGTAGTGTCTTTTCCCGGCTCTGTCTTAGCACCCAGCGACGGCAGCTACAGTTTCTGGCTCCCACAGCCTCCTAGGCGATGGTGGGAGAGAGCAAGACCTGGGCCTGAGCAGCCATGGCCCTGGAGAGCTTCCCTATTTCCATTTCCTCTGTTCTGGTGACAGAGCAGGGCTCTTCCTCTGTGGGGGCGGGGCTGAGTGCAGGACGGCTGGGAGAAAGAAGGGAGGAAGCAGCCTTTAGTGGGGTCTTGTGGGGTGAGGGCTTTGAGTCAACCCCTGCACCTCCCATGTCCTTGTTTCTGCATTGGGGAATATGTTTGCGCCCCCTCTGTTCCTTGATTGCCGGCTGGAGAGCGAGTTCTGTGTGCCAGGCCTCCTGCTGTCCTCCTGCTAGTGGTGTGGGATAGGAACTCTTGTGCCCAATTCATAGGTTCAGAGAGAAGCGAGTGACTGAAGCCAGGCTGAGGGATGCAGGGAATGGGCTGTCGACCTGGGATGCTCAAGTGCCAGGTATGGGTTGTCAGAGAGAACAGACAGAATTATGATGGCATCTAGCGTCAGAAAAACCAGAGGAACACCACTGTCCCCATGCTCACCCACCTGTGTTCTTTAGGAATCCTTCAAGAGCCTGCATGTCCCAGCCCCAACCGTCCGTTCACCCGTCCACCCATCTGTCCACGCACTGAGAAGGCCATGACTGAGTCTCACCCTGTGTCTAGTGATTATTACATAGATGTTTATTGTCCTCTTGTGAGACTCAAAGGCCGGATTTCCAATCAAGGGCACAACTGCCTGGTCTTCTGTGGCTCTGCCACACCACCCAGTACTGTGTCTACCCATGGGCCATTCCATTGATCTATGTATTGATGAACCAGTGAAGTTTCAAATTTCATCCAACAGGCAGGGGGACTGGGCTTGGGAAAGAGCTGGGGGAAGGGCTCTGGAGAGGTGTCAGTGGGGCCTGGCGTGGTCTTGAGTGCCGGGACGAGGGATATGCCGTGGGGTTTGTTTGGAAGGCCGGAGGAAGGTTGTCTGACTCATGTGAAGGAGAGGCTCAGAGGGGGAATGGTAGACACCAGGAGGGTCCTGGTGAGGAGTGTGCTGTCAGATCCTGAAGAGGAAAGGTAACAGGGCCCAGGGTGAAATGGTGACAGGGGAAGCCAGGATGTGACTGTAGAGTCTCTTCCCTAGTCTAGTGAAATGAGGTGTCTCTGGCTCCTCTGGTCCCCTCCTCAGGCCTCTGGGGAACAGCCATAATATCTGGTAGCAAAGGAGGTCACTGCACAGGCCCTAGCAGGGTGAGGAGCCTGAGGTGCACACAGAGTCCTAAGCTGGAGTTACAGCAGAAGGAAGACGGGTCCTACCTGGACTAAGCAGGTAGTCTTGCGGGGACAGTACTCAGGAGCTCTGCCTTTCAGGACCACCATGACATGCTGCTGGAGGTTGAGAGGGACAAGGCCATCACAGACAGAGTCATCCTCCTTCAGAAGGTCATCCGGGGCTTCAAAGACAGGTCTGTGTCAGTAGCTTCTGCTCCCTTAGCATTCCCGCTGGAATGTGCTCGACTCACCTCTGCTCCCACACGGACACAGGGACAAGCATGCATGCCCGTGGAACACACACGGAAGCCATCACACACGCGCCCAGCACGCACATACGATCGCAAGGTCATCCAAGGATTGCAAAGCTCTACCATGTCATGTAAACCAGACCACACACTAGCTGATTCCTCCTGCACATGTGGAGGCAAGAGGTATATTCATTGATATTTTAGAAGTTACAAGGTGTCGCTAGCTCATATTCTACCTTCAGAACATGCGCATATCTGTGATGGTCCACACATGTGATGCAGGTGTCACAGAAGCCCACAATCTGCCTCCCTTCTTCCCTCTCTACCAGCCTCTTCCCCTTCACCTGCCTTCCCTTCAGTTCTCGCCACCATCTGCCTCTCAGCCTCATTTCTCCTGGCACATGAGTGTGCTGGCCCTGGAGCGCTGGCAGGTGCCATGACGTGTCTGCCCACCCTTCCCTCCTGTGTTTCCCAGCAAGCACTTGTGGTTGCTTTGTGGCCTCTGTCCCCATCAGAGGTGACTGTGGCATCTGAGAAGCAGCCTACTGTGTGCCAGAGAGTGGTACCAGGCTCCTCAGAGGCAGGGCAGCAATGGGGCTCTGGTTCCAGCCTCCTAGGTCTCGACTCCCTCACCTACAAAGTGAGGGAGTCGGACAACTTCAAGCTCTCTCCTTCACGCTATTTCAGTATTGACTTGGCCACACATCTACTCTCTCAGCAGGCATCTTCCTAATTTCTGCTATAAAGGCCAGGCAGGAAGGATAGGCCTTACGCCTCATCTCTTCCAGATGGTAGCGCTGTGGTACAGAGGTCCCACGCCTTGCTGGGGATCACAGGACAGGGGCTCAGTGTGCTGTCCGGGCACAGCTGGGCCCTGGCTGACTCTGGCCACCAGCTGTCTGCTCTGGAGTCACCCATCACTGCCCCCCCTTTCAGGTCCAACTTCCTGAAACTGAAGAGTGCCGCCACACTGATCCAGAGGCACTGGCGGGGTCACTACTGTAGAAGGAACTATGAGCTGGTAAGATTCTACTGGCCTGGCCATGGACCGGCTGTGGTGCCTTGGTTACAGGACTTAACCTGAATCCAGGGATGCCCCAGCCAGTCCTATCTTTTCTTTTCTTTTCTTTTCTTTTCTTTTCTTTTTTTAAATTTATTTATTCATTCATCGTGTATACAGTGTTCTGCCTCCATGTATGTTGAAGCCCAGAGGAGGGTGCCAAATCTCATTATAGATGGTTGTGAACCACCACGTGGTTGTTGGGAATTGAACTCAGGACCTCTGGAAGAGCAGCCGGTGCTCTTAACCTCTGAACCATCTCTCCAGCCCAAGTCCTATCTTTTCTTCAGTCAAATCTCTGCTCTAGCTCCAGTGGCTCTCCCCGTGGGATTTTGGAATTTTTTGGTGGGTTAAAGCATAGAGAGACTGAGACCTTGGGAAGATACAGGAGAGGCCTGGTCACATGCAACTCTGGAATATCGGGCTGCAGCCTGGACTTGGTGTAGGGTGGTGGACAAGAAAGAACTCCAGGCTGGAGTTCCTGGAAGGAGGCAGGCCTCACTGTGGGGCCCAGGCAGCTTGGTGGGTCCAGTCTGATGGAGGACTGTGCCCTGAATGTTGCTGCTGGCTTCATCCACCTGGGCTGGAGCTCAGGTCTGAGCAGGGCTTGCCATCCTTGCAGATTCGGCTTGGCTTCCTGCGGCTGCAGGCCCTGCACCACTCCCGGAAGCTGCACCAGCAGTACCGCTTGACCAGACAGCGCATCATCAAGTTCCAGGCCCGCTGCCGAGCCTACCTGGTGCGCAAGGCCTTCCGCCACCGCCTCTGGGCCGTGCTCACCGTGCAGGCCTATGCCCGAGGCATGATCGCCCGCCGGCTACACAGGCGCCTCCGGGCCGAGGTGAGGGGTTTCCCCCTCGAGACCCAAGAGCGGGTGGCTTGTAGGTGTGTGCTGCCCCCATGCAGGTGTCTCCCCAACCCTGCCCTGGTCCTGGCGGAGGATGCCAGAGACAGAAGGGAGACTCTGCTTGATCTCAGGATGGACCAGACACCTGGCTCTGGGATCCAACTCAGCTTAGGGGCGACGGGAGTGGGGTGAGGCCGGGCTGTGACAAGGGTTGCACATGTTTCTATGTCCATGCGGTTGTCCCTTTCCTCAGTACCGGCGGCGCCTAGAGGCAGAAAAGATGCGGCTGGCAGAGGAGGAGAAGCTCCGGAAAGAGATGAGCGCCAAGAAAGCCAAGGAGGAGGCAGAGCGCAAGCATCAGGTGAGCCTGGCCCTCGGAGCTGTCCTGGGTTGTTGCTCTGCAGTCTGACTCCAGCTTGTCCCTTGTCTCCTTCCTGGGAGATACTTCCTGGTTCCATCAGCACACAGCTGCTGAACTCTCACGTGGGGTTTGGGATGGCGCAGGAATCAGAGGGTTGTGCCCACAGCACCTTCCTGGTTAGGGGTGGCACCCAGAGCAAAAGCCTGACAGGAGAGTGACCAGGGTCATGTAGCCCGACCCAAGCTGCCAGTCACAAGTGCCACTGAACACTGAAGTGTGGCTTCTCTAAAGGCCATGGCTAAAATTGGGAGGCTCACACAATTATGAAGATTGAGCTGAAGAGGGGAGGATGTAAGGTACCCATGTGATTTTTATATTTGATTATATGCGAAGTTGATATTTGGGAAATATGACCCAAATCATTAAAACATTATTAATATTAGTTTTTAAAACACCACAATCATTATTATTTTGCTTTTTATATTTTATTTATTTTTTTTAAAGATTTACTATGTATGCAGTGTTCTGTCTGTATGTATGACTGCAGGCCAGAAGAGGGCACCAGCTCTCATTACAGATGGTTGTGAGCCACCATGTGGTTGCTGGGAATTGAACTCAAGACCTCTGGAAGAGCAGTCAGTGCTCTTAACCTCTGGAGCCATCTCTCCAGCCCCGTATTTTGCTTTTTAAACATGGCTTATATTAATCTTTCAGTCAGTTCAAGTACAGTGTTCTCAGCCCCGTGGTCCAGGATGTCTGGCATGGAGGCAGGGGTGGGCCTGGAGGCAGGGGTGGGCCTGAAGGCAGGGGTGGGCATGGAGTCAGGGGAGGGTGTAGAGGCAGGGGAGGGCATGGAAAGGGGAATGCTAGAGGAGGTGTCCTCTGTGGTCCAGGGGTGCTGGACATTTGTCTGGCCCAGATGGGGGCTGTGAGCATAGCCAGCCACCCCGTGTCAGGATCCTGGTGGAGTCAGAGTTGCCCCTGCTGGTCTCTCGGGCTCCCTGAGGACAGCTGTTCTCTGAGGCTGACTTACTTCCCCTGCATCACCCCCGCCTTCAGGAGCGTCTGGCCCAGTTAGCCCGTGAGGATGCGGAGCGGGAGCTGAAGGAGAAGGAGGAAGCTCGGAGGAAGAAGGAACTGCTGGAACAGATGGAGAAGGCCCGCCATGAGCCCATCAGCCACTCAGATATGGTGGACAAGATGTTTGGCTTCTTGGGGACTTCAAGTGGCCTGCCAGGCCAGGAGGGCCAAGCACCTAGCGGCTTTGAGGTACTAGGACTTAGGGGCAGGATTTCCTGACATCTAATGCTGGTCTGAAGAGGAGTTGGGGACTGCAGCCTGGCTGCCCCCGCTCCGGCCCTACTGAATGGTTGGGACACAACCCCCAGGACCTGGAGCGAGGGCGGAGGGAGATGGTGGAGGAGGACGTGGATGCGGCCCTACCCCTGCCTGACGAGGATGAGGAGGACCTCTCTGAGTACAAATTCGCCAAATTTGCTGCCACCTACTTCCAGGGCACGACCACACACTCCTACACCCGGAGGCCCCTCAAGCAGCCGCTGCTGTACCATGATGATGAGGGTGACCAGCTGGTGAGGCAGCCTGCAGCTGGGTCACTGCTGATGGGGCTGGGATGGTAGGGGGTAGACGCTACCCTTGGCGGTGACCAAGGTCTGACAGCCTTTGGCCCAGCACCCAGTCCACACTGCAGGTGACTCTCTATGTCTCCAGCTTCCTCTCCAAGCCCAGGTGCTTTCTGTGTCTTCAGCCAGGATCTCTGTCCTCCCTGGCTTTTTCTGACGCTTGTACTCCATCCTCAGGCGGCACTAGCTGTCTGGATCACCATCCTCCGGTTCATGGGGGACCTGCCAGAGCCCAAATACCACACAGCCATGAGCAACGGCAGCGAGAAGATCCCGGTGATGACTAAGATCTATGAGACCCTGGGCAAGAAGACGTACAAGAGGGAGCTGCAGGCCCTGCAGGGCGAGGGTGAGGTGAGGCCCAAGTGCCCCCAGCTGATAGCTGTCTGGGCGAGTGGGGATGATGTCAGCCTGGCAGCCTCGGGGAATCAGCAGAAAGCGTCCTAGGATCTAGCTGTCTCTGCCTGCCCCAGTGCCCGGCCCTCCTCTGTCTACTCGTGGGAATAATGTGTGATCATTTGCCAACTGTAAAGTGTTCATCCTCACTGAGCGGCCACACTGCAGAGTGGACAGACTTTGCTGTGTTAGCGACAACTTATTGGGAGGCCGCAGACAGTGCCCGAGTCTCAGCAGGGGGTGCGGGTAGAGAGTGGCCTCATGGCCTGCACCTGGAGCATCTGTGTGGAAATGACGCACACGTGCACACGAACACTCACACATACTCAGACACACACACGTGCGCATGCGCACACACACTTCCTATAGCCCCTCTGTCCGGATATCACATCCTTGCTTTCTGTTACACGGCCCAGCTCCCCGAGGGGCAGAAGAAGACCAGTGTGAGACACAAGTTGGTACACTTGACCCTGAAGAAGAAGTCCAAACTCACAGAAGAGGTAAGAAGAGACCTCAGGGCCTGGCACCCTTCAGGGTTCCTTGGGCAGCTGGACTGCAGCATAACTGGACGGGGCCCTGGGAGTGGGAGGAGCAGGGGTGGTTGATGCCTCCCTTCTGCACAGTATAGCATTGGAGCAATCACTGGACAGGAATGCATGGAAGCACTTGGGGTGGGGGCGTCCCAGGGCAGGGGAAAGGATGAGGAGGGGCCGTGCACACCCATGCACACACATGAACAGGAGGCTGCTGCTCGCTAACACACGGACAATTGAGTTCTTCCCAGGACCTGCCAGCCTGGGAGCAGATTCCTGTGGCGGTCTCCTTGGTATCTGTACCGTGACTCATCAGTCCACCCCTCTCCTTCTGAGGCCACCAAGCCCCACCCCCACCGGGCTGTCTAGGCTGGGGGAGGGTCAGGTCTAGAACAGACAGACACGGGCTCAGTAGATATGAGGATCTGGCATAGCCTTCTGTCTATGACGGAGTGCATCTCGCTGCATCTGAGTGCAATCTGGACCGGCTTCTGGGACTATGTGAGGCCAGGAGAGACACACATACTGAGAACCAGATACGAGGCTGGCCATGTCAAGCCCAGGGGCCTCGGTAACCAGGTGGTTGTAAGCCAGGGTGTACTTTGATGCCAATGCTGTTGAATGATGGCTCCACTCAGTGTCAGGGATGGGACATATCTGTCTGAAAACAGTTTCTCTAGGATGGGAACTGAGGTGCAGGGGGCAGTGGAGACCACGGAGGAGAATTTACCCTTGTAGCAGGTGGCATCAACCTGGCGCTCCCAGCACGGGGTCTAGTTCTTAGTCCTAAGGATGGAGTAAGGGCAAGCTCAGTGGCCATCCTCCCATCTGCTTGCTCCCTGAGCAGTGGTTGGCAGGGACAGTACCTTACCCATGTCTTCCTGCTCCCTGTGGGGTGCCTGCTAGGGCTCACACCCCAGCCTCACCTGTTCTCAAGCCTGTCTCCACGGCTCAGGTGACCAAGAGGCTACACGACGGGGAATCCACAGTGCAGGGCAACAGTATGCTAGAGGACCGGCCCACCTCAAACCTGGAGAAGCTGCATTTCATCATCGGCAACGGCATCCTGCGGCCTGCACTGCGGTCAGTGCTCGTGGGGCAATGGGCAGCTGTGGCTGGGCACCTCTAGGCAGGGCCTGGGGGCAGGGCCGGTCTCAAGGTAGCTGGTAGTGGCTCCATCACTTCTGTCACTGAAGGAGCAAAAAGGCTTGCATCTAGCTCTGTTACCGGCTAGCCACATAACCCTAACCTGTCTTCGCCATCTTTCTGTGCCTTATCTGTAAAGGTGGAATAAGGGACCTGAGGGAAGGCAGTGAACGGAATAGCAGTCCGTTACTGGTAGCGATGGCTATTATGGCCCCCATTTCTGCTGGCTCACCTTCATGCCGCTGGCCCAGATTGAGGCCAACGTTACTGTGGGAAGCCTGTCTTTGGTCTGTTGGCTGGGTGGGGTCAGGCCAGAGGCTCCACATTGGTCTGTGGGAGGGTGGGACCTCGATGGGCCAAGCCACTTTCACTTGCAGTCCTGATCATTGGTCTGAGGGCTGCCTACCTACTTTAGATATTTTAAATGGCCCTTGTTTTAGAAAATGATTTGGGTCATGGGCAGAATGTGTGCATGTGTTAATGTTGTCATGATAAAGAGATGGCAACTTGAAATTTTGTTGGTTCTTGAACTCTAGAAATTAGGAAGCTACTGAGTTAGACAATCCTGTTTCTTGCCTGGCACTACCTGCATAGAAGAGGATCAATGAATGCCCTGGTGGACACACATCAGTGTATGTGTGTGTGCATGCGTGTGTGTCTGTGTGCACGTGGATATGTGAGTACGTGTGTGTGTGTGTGCATGTGGATATGTGAGTTTGTGTGTATGTGTGTGTGTGTGTGCGTGTGGATATGTGTTTGTATGTGTGTGCATGTGCGTGTGTCTGTGTGCATGTGGATGTGTGTGTGTGTGTGTGTGTGTGTGTGTGTCAGGACAGAAGAACTGCTAAGAACTGATGTCTTCAGCTCTCGGTATAATCAATCCTTGGAATGCTCGCACTCACGCCCTGGAGAGATGGGTGCAGGGAGTCTGACTCTGCTCGAGGCCCTGAGATGCTCCCCAGTGCCCAGCTTGTTTCTGCTGTGTCAGCCTGTGACTTGCTCAGGCCACCTCAATGGTGGGGTCTAGGCAGGGCCAGGTTGCTTCTTCTTATTTGTGAACATTAGATGCTGTGACCCCTGAAAACCTGTATTAGGATACAGGCCACTTTTGTGGATGGTGGACCCCATCCGGAGCTTTTGCTAGATCTGGGCTGTGCCTTATTCCTGCTGACCCACAAATCTAAAGAACCTGTGCCTGGCCTCCTCACCTGGCCCATCGCTGACCCTGGCAAGCCTTGGACTGGCTGGGCAGAACAGCTCTGCTGTGTGGGGTAACTAGGTGTCACTCTGAGGCTTTGCTCCCTCCCAGGGATGAGATTTACTGCCAGATCAGCAAGCAACTCACACACAACCCGTCCAAGAGCAGCTACGCCAGAGGCTGGATCCTCGTGTCTCTCTGTGTGGGCTGCTTCGCCCCCTCCGAGAAGTTTGTTAAGGTAGGGGGGTGGTCTGGAGAGGGAAGGGTGCAGGGCTGCTCTATGCTGGGACAGAGCATGTATGTGGCATGGGCTATCTAGTGCCCCACAAATATCCCTCACGTGGCATTCCGGGACTGGTCCAGTTCTGAAATTCCATACCTCTCAGACTAGGAAATCCCCCTGTAGGGACAGAGCCCTTCCCAGGTCCCTGAAGGTCCCGCACCCCCTGCCCAGCCCTTTCCTCCAGTGGCAAGCACTTGGTTCTGCCGGTCCCACTCTCCAGAGGTCAAGAATGACAGGGATGTGTCCTGAGCACCCTGAACACGTATCTTGGATAGGCACTTCAATATCACTCTGTGCCGGGCTCTGGGTGCTAGTTGGGCACCATGAGGGTGGAGGGAGGTGGGGGAGGAGCCCTGGAGGAGTCAGCAGCGGCAGTAGAGGGTATACAGAATGAGGGGGTGAGGCAGGAGAGAAGACCGACTGTCTAGCCTTGCCACTAAGCTGTTGGCTGTGTACTGGGTTCCAAGGGTGACAGGAACAGCCTAGTATAGAGGGCTGTAGGTGACCCTGCCGGAGCAGCGGGTCCCAGGTGTGCCTGGATGGACTGCAGGCTGCTGCGGCAGCTAGGGTGGAGACTGCCTCATTGAGTCCCCTGTCTGTAGTACCTACGGAACTTCATCCATGGGGGCCCACCTGGCTACGCCCCGTACTGTGAGGAGCGCCTGAGGAGGACCTTTGTCAATGGAACTCGGACACAGCCACCCAGCTGGCTGGAGCTTCAGGTCGGCAAGACTCAACACGGCATGCACGAGGGCACATGTCCTCCGGTGCCCCAGAAACACCCTTCGTGCAGAATTCCAGGGTTCCTTGAGGATACCAGGGTCCCCAGGATAATAAGAATTCACAGAATCCCCGAAAGGCCACTGACTCTTTCTGTCTGTCTCATGCCCATAAAACTTAGTCAAGGCCATGCTTCTGCATTCTCTGCTCCTGGCCTTGGGTCCCTGGCTCAAGACATCCACACGTCCCCTCAGGGTAGATACCTGTGACTGATCCAGGTGGTGTCTCAGAGAGTGTGGGGGTCAGCTCCAGCCCCATAGGCAGCCAGAGCGTAGAGAGAGTGACGGGGCCACATTCCGGGGCCACATTCCCTTGGTCATTCTCAGGCCACCAAGTCCAAGAAGCCCATCATGCTGCCTGTGACCTTCATGGACGGGACCACCAAGACTCTGCTGACGGATTCCGCCACCACCGCCAAGGAGCTGTGCAATGCCCTGGCTGACAAGATCTCACTTAAGGACCGCTTTGGGTTCTCCCTCTATATCGCCCTGTTTGACAAGGTACGGCGGACCAAGCCCAGAGTGGTACGGTGCTGCTACCTGCTGGCTGAGGTGTTCGCATGTGGGTCGCGGGAACCGGCGTTGCCAGATTTATAGCGATTTATGAATGTAAAGCTTTTGGGCTTCTGGGTACCCCGTAGTCATAGGTCCTGGGCTCACTCCAACCACAGATACCCAGGGAGAGGAGAAAGGGGGGTTGGAGAGCGGTCACTGTGCGCCCCAGGGTCACTTCCACTGCTGTGGTGTGTGCGGGGTCTACTCAGCCACTGGTCCTCTCTTACCACATTTTCCCAGCTGTGTGTGTTCCTCTAGCTTGGGTGCGCAGTCTTTTCTATGAGCTAAGCCTGGGACTTTGGCGTTTCCTCTGCCACCGGGCAGACCCAGGGACAGGACCTTGTGCTTGGGCTTAGTTTGCCTGGAGTTTTTCCTCACCAATCAGCTCCTAGTGATGGTTTGCTTGACAGTGATGGTTTGCTCTGAGAGGGGGGAAAAAAGGACTCCCCCCCCCCACAGGCTTGATACTGAGCCTTGAACAGCAGTCACTGTGTATGCCACACACCAGCTGACGACCTGGACCTCGGGTCAGCCTCCCAGGGGACCTAGGACACAGCCCTGCCTCCTCATGCAGTTCACACGGAGGATGGACCTTTGAAGTCTCTGATCCCGTGCCTGCCTGTTGCCTATCCTCCCGCTGTGCCTTCTCTCCGCGGCTGGCAGGTGTCCTCCCTGGGCAGCGGCAGTGACCACGTCATGGATGCGATCTCCCAGTGTGAGCAGTATGCCAAGGAGCAGGGCGCGCAGGAGCGTAACGCGCCGTGGAGGCTCTTCTTTAGGAAAGAGGTCTTCACACCCTGGCACAACCCCTCGGAGGACAACGTGGCCACCAACCTCATCTACCAGCAGGTGGTGCGAGGGGTCAAGTTCGGGGAGTACCGGTGTGAGAAGGTGAGTAGGATGTACGGGTGAGGGGGGCGCACAGGAGCCGCAGGCAACCACAGCCACCTGTGCGCTATTAGCTAAGGGCTAGCTCTCCATTGGCGCTGAGCGTGGTCTGACGGCAGCTGGGCATTTCCCGGGTTCCTTTGGGATTCAGTGCTACTTGATCTCACGTGAGCTTTGTGGAGTGGGTCCTTAGAAAGCCATCCTGATTCCCCAGTGGAAGGGGTCCATGCAGTCTGCGGTGCATGTCATGATACTTGTACTCGCGGATGGACAAACTAGCCACGTGGTCTTTAGTCCAGGAGCTGCTCTGAGGGACAAGATCCAATCCTGTAGACCGAGGTTTGCAGGTGTGTATCAGTGTATCTCCTTGGGACAGAATGGAGTCTTGGATTTGATAATGGTGGCGCTGCCGGTACCTGTGGCTCTGTTGGTGGCAGCAGGATGAAGATGGATATATAGTGTTGATGTTGAGAGGGCTCGTTATTGGTGATGACGGTAGTGCTGATGCTGGTGATGGTGTTTATTGGTGTTGGTGGCAAAGGTGACATTGGTGGTAACGGTGGCAGGGGTGGTGATTGATGGTGTGCATGCTGATGAGCTAATATTCAGAGTATTCTTTTTTTAAAATCTTTTTAAAGTTTCCTTGTTAGAATGAGAACCAACTTCTTTTTTGTATTTATTTATTATGTATACAATATTCAGTCTGTTTATATGCCTGAAGGCCAGAAGAGGGCACTAGACCTCATTACAGATGGTGTGAGCCACCATGTGGTTGCTGGGAATTGAACTCAGGACCTTTGGAAGAGCAGGTGGTGCTCTTTACCTCTGAGCCATCTCTCCAGCCCCCTATCCAGAGTATTCTTTTTTTTTAATTTATTTATTATGTATACAACATTCCTTCCATGTATGCTTGCATGCCAGAAGAGAGCACCAGATCTCATTATAGATGGCCGTGAGCCACCATGTGGCTGCTGGGAATTGAACTCATGACCTCTGGAAGAGCAGGTGGTGCTCTTAACCTCTGAGCCATCTCTCCAGCCCTCAGAGTATTCTTAAAGCCACATCACTGGCTGCTAAACTTTCCACTCATTGGGAAATAGAAGTTGCCTACAAGGCCCCTGAGAGCCTCCTCTATCACCCCTGCTCCTATACAGGAACCCCAGGAGCCACAAGGAAGTATTACCCTGGTGCTGGGCACCAACTTAGGCAGAGAAGGGCCCCACCCATGCAGATTCTCACCTTGCTGTCTGGAGTCGAGCCATGTTGTTACCACATTGAGTCTTCCCAGGGAGATAGTGGCGGTGATGGAGATGGTGACAGTGGTGTGCCCCCCATCAGACCGTCTCTGGTGTCCTGCTCCCCAAGACGGACATCTCTTTTCTTCTAGACTTTCAGCCCGAGTGTCTTTGCGGAACTGGACAGAAGCCAGCCAGCTCTTGTGCTGGTGCCAAGGGGACCAGGATGGGGCAAGAGCATGGCTGTGGGCTTAGGAATCCCATAGTTGTCCTGTGCAGGGAAACATGACATTGAGAACACAGGGTCCTGAGGGTCAGGGGTCCCAAGCTACAGGGGCATGGCTGGGAAGGGCACCCCTAGGGTCTGACGGGGGCCCCGCCTCAGGAGGATGACCTGGCTGGGAAGGGCATCCCTAGGGTCTGACAGAGCCCCCTCCTCAGGAGGATGACCTGGCTGAGCTGGCCTCCCAGCAGTACTTCGTGGACTACGGTTCTGAGATGATTCTGGAGCGTCTGCTGAGCCTGGTACCCACTTATATCCCTGACCGTGAGATCACGTCCCTGAAGACTCTCGAGAAGTGGGCACAGCTGGCCATTGCTGCCCACAAGAAGGTAGGAAGAGGGAGGGGCTCGGAGGAGGGGCAGCGCTGAGCATCCAAGTCTTTACAGTTGGTATCTGATGTCTTCTGCCTGGGAGGTTGCTAGGGGCTAGGGCCTCTTACCCTCATCCCCACCACTACCACCACAGACACCATTCATCATGTCCTTTGTCACTTCCTCTGGACTGCGTACCTGGGACACAGAAGGCTCAGAGTTGGTCCTGCGGATTCTGATGGTGACCTCTCCAGCTGCTTACACTGCTGTGCTTTCTGAGTGGTCATGCAGGACTGAAAATGGTTGCTGTCTAGGAACTGTACCCCCCCTTCTCCCTCAAAACTACAGTACCTTCCTGCTTGGGAACCTGGGGACAGGCTCCTGCCATACTCCTTACTAGAAGTCCCAGGCCACGACCTAATATGGGAAGTTCCCACTGGAGCTAAGGGGCCCGCGTACGTGGAGCGGAAGCAATAACCGGGCTGTGGTGACGCATCCGAGTGCCTCTCTCCTCCAAGGCTCT
The DNA here is from genome assembly GCF_982192425.1 of Myodes glareolus. Taxonomy (NCBI): domain Eukaryota; kingdom Metazoa; phylum Chordata; class Mammalia; order Rodentia; family Cricetidae; genus Myodes; species Myodes glareolus. The sequence continues at coordinate 2,525,949 of NC_142049.1, forward strand.
GCAGTACCAGAGCAGAGTAGGCCTAGCCTACGTTCCCGGGGGTCCCCATGGATACAGTCTCTCATACCCTCCGGATAAGCCTTCCCTCACCCCGGTGTCCTGCGGTTCCTTCCACACATCCTCTCCCTTTCTCTGCTCAGCTCCCTGTAGGCCTACATGTAGGTCCTGCATGTAGATCCTGCATGCCCATCCAAGGGTTTCCTTCAGGCCTGGCCCTCCCTTGTCTCCCTCCTGCATCCCTCCATCTCCCAAGGGGAACACCCCATCTCCTTGGCCATCTCTTCTTGCTCCCCTGGCAAGTTACTGAAGCCTGTCCGCTTTCCCGCCCAGACAGCGTCAGCTTGCAGCTCTCTGCCTCCCCGGCTACCCCAGTATTTATTTCTAGCAAGGCGTGCATGTTTGGCTGCTTTGGGCGGCATGGTGGTATTCGTTTTATTCTATAGTCAGGCCCTAGGGACAAAGTCATGAGGGGGACAGACAAGGTCTTCTGGCATCTGCAGCCGAGTTCTCTTTCCCTGGTTCACGGCACCTCTGAGTGTATGTCACAGAGGCCCGGGCTCTTCTGCCCTGGACGAAATGCGTGTGGATGCATTTCCAGGAGGTGGTAAGGCGCCACACCGGACATGTGGACCTCAGACATTTCCATGTTGGTTCTGGGGCCTGGGGCTGAGGTCAGGGTCCCCCCGAGGTCCCCTCTTTGCAGCTCCTTATTATCCTCCCTGTGGTCACACGCACTTTGGTCCTAATTGCCTCTTCCCATAAGGTCATGGCCTGTTGGGATAGGGCCCCGTGAGACACCTTATGTTAACCACTTCTTATTGACCTTATCTTTACTTGTGCATCCTGGGATGTGAAGGCTTGGACGCAAGGATTTAGAAGGGAGAGAGAGAGAGAAAGACACACACACACACACGAGAGAGAGAGAGAGAGAGAGAGAGAGAGAGAGAGAGAGAGAGAGAGAGAGAGAAATCCTGAAGCAATGCACAGAAGTTGCAAGTTGAGGGCCCCTGGATGCCGTGTTCTGCTTTATAGCTTTTCTCCACGCACATACACATGGTTCTTTTCTGAACACTGAGATTAAGTTGGTCATATCAACCTCTCAGCTACTGCTTACTGTCCCTTGTCCCTGGCCTGGGATCACACTGGCCCTCTGTGGTCGGGATGAGCATTTTTATCTGGGGCTGGGTCTATGTGTTGTCCAGGCCATGTGTTTGTTTTGATCCCTCGAGACTACTCCAGGACCATGGGGTCCTTCCCAGGCAGCAGAATGTTGACGCCTCGCTCCTAGGCAGGAGCATCACAGCAGCTCCTGCTGGGCCTGACCTCTAGGCCCATCCTTCTCCTACTCACTGACCCTGCTTACTCCTCGGCTCGCCTATCCAGCCTTGTAGAAGCCCACTCTTAGGACCCGGCTTTCTGTGCCATGAGGCCACATCCTCTCTCTATTGGCATGCCTCCCCACATAGCATGTTCTTTCCACTGAACCTGGCCCTGGCCTCCCAGGGTCTCATTGGGAACTCCCTGAGGGTGGCAGCTATGTGTTCCCTTTCTGCCTGGGACCTGCACAGAACAGACTTGCCAGAGCCCCAGTGCTGGTTGCATAGGAGGAAGCCGTGCAGCCGGGCTGCCCGTGGGCTGATGGGAGCGGAAGCCCCTAACGGGGCTAGCTGGTTTCTAGAGACTGGCCATTGCCTGTGATCTTTATCCCACTCCATCTTCCGCAGGGAATTTATACCCAGAGGAGAACGGATGCTCAGAAGGTCAAAGAGGATGTGGTCAATTATGCCCGCTTCAAGTGGCCTTTGCTCTTCTCCAGGTTTTATGAAGCCTACAAATTCTCAGGTATCTGCCAATCTCTCAGTCCTGGCTGTGACCCCAGCCATGCAGAAGGAGGGTGGTTATCTGTTGGTAGGTGCGTGGTCTTCTCGGGTCCTACTGCTGAGGGGCTATGGGGACAAGCAGTCAATGATGACCAGCAGGTGGGGCTCATGGCCCATGGGATTGAAGCCCCTACTCTGCATAGAAGAGGGTAGCCAGGTTATAGATGGGATGTTCTGTTGGGCTGTTTCCGACAGAGGGTGGGTGGTTGTGACTGAGGGGAAGCCACTGGCTGGTGCCAGTCCACATGGTCCATCACCTCCGCTTGCCTTTGTGGTCATCGCTGGGCGTGTCAGCTCCGGGTCAGCCCTGAGCTGATTCTGGGCTTCCCAGAATTGCAAGGTGTCAGGGCCACTGGCAACCCTGGGGTTCAGTTGTCTGCCCTTGGTGCAGAGCAGGGACCAGAGCCTAGCCTCACACCCCCTATTTATAAGCCCGGGAATCAGTACCCTCCTGCCGAAGACGCCTCCTCGTAGTGATGAAGATTAAGGAGGAGCGGGGCCCCAGATCAGGGAGGCCCCCCTTCCAGAGCCTCTGTCACTGTCCCAGGCCCTCCCCTCCCCAAGAGTGACGTCATCGTGGCTGTGAACTGGACGGGCGTCTACTTCGTGGACGAGCAGGAGCAGGTGCTTCTGGAGCTGTCCTTCCCAGAGATCATGGCTGTGTCCAGCAGTAGGTGGGGATGGCCGCCAGGGCACAGAGGGATGGGAGAGAGGGTGCAGCACCTGGGGCTGGGGACGTAACAGTTGTTATCCACAGGGAGCGCTTTGCCAGCTGAGAAGCACCCAGGGCGGGGGTGGGAGTGGGGTCCTAGAATAGCCACTTTCTACAGTGCAGTGCAGCCCAGGGCATCTGTCCTGGGACAGGAGGAACGCAGCTCAGATATGATGAGGATGGCAGGGGTCGGGGAGAACAACTTCCTAATGGAAAAGGCATCCAGGCTAAGCCTTGAAGGGGGAATAAGGACAGAGATGGGCAATGAGGAAGGCCCTGGGCCAGAGTGGGCTGTAGCCATGCTATGTCTGCCTCCGAGGGGACATGTCTGAGATGACCTTACCTCCCCGTGGGTGTCTGGGCCACTCTGACGGGCTGGCCTTGGTCCCCTTCAGGGAGTGCCGCATCTCGCTCTCACTGGGCTGCTCTGATCTGGGCTGTGCTACTTGTCACCCAGGCTGGGCAGGGCTGACCCCGGCTGGACCCTGTTCTTCGTGTTGGTCCTGTAGGGGAGCGAAAATGATGGCCCCCAGCTTTACGCTGGCCACCATCAAAGGGGACGAGTACACCTTCACATCTAGCAATGCCGAGGACATCCGTGACCTGGTGGTCACCTTTCTGGAGGGACTGCGGAAGAGGTCCAAGTATGTGGTGGCGCTGCAGGACAACCCCAACCCTGGTGAGTGACCGCTGACGCGGGTGCTCAGAGGTAGCAGGCCGACTGTAGAACTGGCCCGACCCCCACCATCCAGCAGGGTGGCTGGTGCCTTAGTATTACCTTGTCTGTAGACACGGGCCCAGGGCAGAACTACCTGTCCACACAGTCCATGGAACGCTCCCTCCTTCTGGGACTATAACTTGCCTCCGACCACTGGCTCCAAGTTATATGGGGTCCTCCCTACCTTCTGGGCAATGTGGAGGGAAGTAGGAAATGGTGGTGATCACACAGTGATAATGGAAGCCCAAAGGATTGTGGGAACTTGGAGGTCAGATTCTCCACTCAGCCTGGTCATAAGTGAGGCAGAGGAGACCCATGCACAGAGGCAGGAGAAAGCCTGTGTATCCAAAACTGCAATTGCATTGGCCTGATTCAAAAGTAGAAGGGAGGGAGGAAGGCCAGGAGTGAGGAGGAAGGAGATGGGCTTTGAGGAGAAGGGTGACCCACACTTGTGGCTTAATCTGGGTGTGGGGTTTGCCGAGTGCAGAAAGGATAGAGCCTCGGCGCTTCTGTGAGGAGCGGCTGGTTAAATCACCAGCCCATATGAAGATGTTCCAACCGAGCCCCATTTTCTGCCCCTATGTGGACCCGCTCACCCTGCTTCCTAGCCGGCGAGGAGTCCGGCTTCCTCGGCTTTGCCAAGGGAGACCTCATCATCCTCGACCATGACACCGGAGAGCAGGTCATGAACTCGGGCTGGGCCAACGGCATCAACGAGAGGACCAAGCAGCGTGGGGACTTCCCCACTGACTGTGTATACGTCATGCCCACTGTCACCCTGCCACCACGGGAGATTGTGGTATGTGACCCTCCCTTTTTCTCCTTCTCACACCTGGTGATTGGAATGTAACAATCTGCATCTTCTGTCTAGATGGCCCTGGGGTCTCAGGGGACCACAGACTTATGTATGGGTATCTTCCACACTTTTGTCAGTTGAGGAGGGACCTAGGGGTAGGGATGGGGGATCCTTGTCACAGTGTCTTAAGGGAAATGGGGCCACAGCTGGGTAAGGGTCCTTTTCCTGGACGGCAGCTCAGGGATTCAGCATGGCTCTCTGGGCAGCTCTGTGCAAATAAATCCATGAGACTGGGCTGTTCTGAGTGCAGCCTGCTTGGGGCACAGGAACTGTAGGCATGGGAAGGAAAGGCTTGGTGTCTACCCCCATGGAGACCAAGTCCCTCCGCCTCATCCTGGAAGCTCCAGCTTTGCTGTATCCCAGTGGCCCTCAGGGAACGACTGACAGGTGCCCCCTGTCCCTTGCCTCCTAGGCCCTGGTCACCATGACCCCAGACCAGAGGCAGGATGTGGTCCGGCTCCTGCAGCTGCGCTCCGCAGAGCCAGAGGCGCGCGCCAAGCCCTACACGCTGGAGGAATTTTCCTACGATTACTTCAGGTGATGCTGGGTGCCAGGGCTAGGACAAGAATGGCCGACTTGGAGATGCCCCCATCTGAGAGCAGGGCCAGGTCAGGGCAGCATAGACAGATTCTGTCGTCCAGAATTGAGCCCCTCCTGTGGTCTCATCCTTCCTCTAGGTGGTACCTGTGCCACCGGAGCAGGTCCCCTGCCCTGCAGAGGGGGTTGGGCAGGAAGATGGATGCGGTGGGTTTGGGTGCTCAGCTCTGACTGGGGGTGTCTGGGAGCAGTGCAGAGAGGCTCCCAGGGAGGTGGCACGCGCGTGCACACTGAAAAGCACATCCGAAAGAGCGAGTGGGAAGGAGGCGCTCACCAGCCGGAGCTCTTGATCCAGCACCCTGTAGTGGGGTGGGTCTGACCATCTCTGCACCTGACAGACCTCCACCCAAGCACACGCTGAGCCGGGTCATGGTGTCCAAGGCCCGCGGTAAGGACCGGCTGTGGAGTCACACACGAGAGCCGCTCAAGCAGGCCTTGCTCAAGAAGATCCTGGGCAGCGAGGAACTATCCCAGGAAGCCTGCATGGCCTTCATAGATATCCGCTGCCACAAGGGCTGGTGGGGCTGCAGGGAGGACACCTAGGACAAAGCACGGCAAGACCTTTCTCCACAGAGCTGGCTGGGTCCTGGGGACAGATGGAAGACCCTGGCTGAGCCTCACACTATGCAAGGGATGGCCTCATCCGCCACCTCCTCTGGCCTTGCCATTCTGTTGAAATATGAGCCTTCTGTCCTGGACTGGGCACAGAGACAAAGCCGTAGCCAGAGCTAGCCCCTGGCCTCATAAGGATGCCATGCTGGCCCAGGAAGTGGCCTGACCCAATCTTTAGGGAGGTTTTCCTGAGGCGGGTGGCATACACCATGTCTTAAGGCGAATTAGCAGGGCTATTTCAAGGATACAAAATAACTCAGCACATCTAGAGGGTGGATGTCTGCTGAGGAAAGGCTCCCGGGCTCTGCTGAAGCTATGGCTGCTGGAGATATAACCAGGTGGTGTAGGGCTCGCCTAGTGGGCTAAGGCTCGGGGTCAATCCCCAGCCACACAGACACACACAGAGACACAGACACACACAGATACACACACAGGCACACACACAGAGAAAGAGGGAGAGGAAGAGAGAGAGAGAGAGAACCATCTAGTCTGTGTCCCATGAACAGGGGAGGTACAGCTAGATTGGTGACTGAACCATGTTTTCTGGCTGCCTTGAACACTTGGATGTAGGGTCAGGGCTTGAGGAAGGGTGGCTATGAAGGGGAAGGGAAGGGGGTGGTGAGCAGGCCACATCTACTGTGTAACTCAGAGACTTGAGTTCCAGGTCCCTACTTCCTAGGCCAGCGTATCCCCTTCAGCCACGAGAACTTCCTTAACAACCTCCCACCCGTCCTCAAGTACATGGGTGACTACCCGTCCAAGAGGACACGCTCTGTCAATGAGCTCACTGACCAGATCTTTGAGGGGGCACTGAAGGCTGAACCTCTCAAAGATGAGGCCTACGTGCAGATCCTGAAGCAGCTGACTGACAACCACATCAGGTGAGCAGACGTGGGCAGGGAGCTCCTGAGGCGGTTGAGGCCTTGTCTGCAGTAAGCTGCCCTCATCAGCCTGGGGCCCAGGGTCAATCTGTTAAGAGCCAAGAAGGGGCAGTGCTCTAATCTGCAGCCCAGCCCTGCCAGTGGCCATTCCTGACATCTGTCCTGACCTGGGCTGAAGTGGCTCCTGGGCTGGGAGCATTGGGCCTACAGGATATCCCTCCTTCACGTCCTTGCTGGGCCAGGCTGAGGCAGGAGTGGGAAGTCAAACCCAAGCTCACCTCAAAGACTATGGAGAGCTCTGCCTGGCTCCTCAGCCCAGCTCCATCTTCTACTCTGTGTGAGGTAGTGTGGAGGGGCCTGTGGCACAAGTAGAGAAGGTGGGGGAGACTTCCCAGAGGGATCATGTCCCATGAAAAGCCACCACACTCTGTCCCAGGGTTGATATAGAGGCCTTTCAACCACGAGAGTCACAATGCCAGCGTCTTACGGCGAGGGGCCCGGCCTGGTGCCACCAGGTCTAATGACTTTGGAAAGATGAACAGCAGCCCTGGGAAGGCCCTGGTGCCTGAGATAAAACTCCTGGTGGGAGTCCCTTTAGCCCACACGCATATGGTTAAAAGAGTTTGGTAAGGTCAGGGAGAGATAAGACTGGAACAGAGAGCGGTAAGTGCCTGTTTTGAGAGGGTCAGGGTTCATGCCGTCTCAAGAGTCCAATCAAACAGCCCCCTCTCTGGTCCCTTCAAGGCCTCAGTGAGGTTTAGCTTACAAGGCTGTATTCTGTAGATTCCATAGGAATCTATTTTGTGGTCAGAGTTCTGTCCAAACGAGATCCTCGTGCTGATGGGAAAGGCTCCTGAGCTTGGGGTTCTGGTAAGGCTCAGGAGGTGGCCCTGTTGTAAGAAGATTTGGGTCTTTGAAGAAGTCTCACAGCCACACAAACCTAGCTTTTGAAGGGCCAGGACAGTGTTTTGATCTGCCGCAAGTTTCCATGGGCTACAGTCTAATAAACCGTCAGTGTAGAGAAGGCAGCTGCTTCCAAGGGATGGATTTAAGGAATGGACAGCAGGTCTTTGGTTAAAGCTTGTCTGTAAAGGCTGGGACTATCCCAGACCTCCGAGGTGAGGCAGTGGCCCGCCGCTATGTCTACAACACCCGTGGACCGGTAACTGTGTGGCCTAACCTGGGCGCATGGCAGCCATGCACGTGTCTGTTCGGTCCTTGGACAGAAGAGTAGGTACAGGGTTCCTGTGATTCCCTCTGGTCCTCCCACAGGTACAGTGAAGAGCGGGGCTGGGAGCTGCTATGGCTGTGCACGGGCCTCTTCCCACCCAGCAACATCCTCCTGCCCCATGTGCAGCGCTTCCTGCAATCCCGCAAGCACTGCGCGCTTGCCATTGACTGCCTGCAGCGGCTGCAGAAAGCGCTGAGGTACGGGAACCTCAGGGGCAGGGGCATCTGACCACACCCAGCTGTAGGACAAACCCTCAGGGGTGAGGGCAAGAGCACCCAGTGTGGGCCTTACAGTGGCAGAAGCCGCAGCCCATGCTGGCCACAACTGGGGAGTCCGGCTGCTCCTGGAGAGACTAAACCTTCTGGGAGACAGGGAAGGTGGCCCCTGGAGCCCACTGTGAACTTGGCCGAGCTCACTCACACCCTTTGCCCTGGCTCCGTCCCCTCCTCCAGCCAGCATCCCACCCACTGGGACGAGAACTCGGGACTCCCGGAGGTCATATAACTGAGCCCACTGTTGGACTGGGCGTGAAGATGGGGCTCAGGCTGGGGCCAGTCTCTTGTTTCCTCTGCTCCCTAGAGGCTCATGCTTCCCCTCTCTCCGCGGTTCAGGAATGGGTCCCGGAAGTACCCTCCTCATCTGGTGGAGGTGGAGGCCATCCAGCACAAGACGACCCAGATTTTCCACAAGGTCTACTTCCCCGATGACACTGACGAGGTGAGGGGCCCCGCGTGTGGGTCCGACCCCCCAAACAGGGCCAAGCTCCCTCAGGCTGCACAGGTGTCTCTAACACCACCGGGCACCCTGACGTCTCATTCTCTCGCCCCTGGGTAGAGCCGGGACTTGACCAGAGAGTACAGACAGACACCCCTCTGCCCCCACAGTCAGGCTTTCTGTCATGAGTGCGACATCTTCTCTGGGATCCTGGAGACTCAGAGCTGACGTCACAACAGGGTTCTGTGGCAAACTCAGAACTTCCCAGCATCCTGCCCACCTGTGCTCCACCCCATCTCTCCTCTCTCTAACTCCAGCCCCTCTCAGTCTGGGTGCTTTTCCCTATCCACTGCCTTGGTTGCTTTCTTTTAACCCCCCCCCCTCCAGTACACTCACAAACTGCCTGTGAGACCCCGCCTCTGTTCTCACTGTCCAGGCCTGGACCTGGGGGGCCAGAGAGGAGATCTGGGAAGGTCCAGGTGGGAGTGGCTTTTTGCTTTCTCCAAAGGCAGCTCTGGATCCAACAGGACAACCAGATAGGGCCGGGGTCTTGGAGGAACTTGGGTAGGAGGAGAGCAGAGACAGGGGAAGGGCCCTGCAGAAGTCAACTGACTGCTACCCCTAGGCTTTTGAGGTGGAGTCCAGCACCAAGGCCAAGGACTTTTGCCAGAACATCGCCAGCCGGCTGCTCCTCAAGTCTTCCGAGGGATTCAGCCTGTTTGTCAAGATCGCAGACAAGGTGGGTCCGCCCGACTTTCGGAGACTTGCAGGGGCCCTGGGAACCTACAGGGCATGGAGGAAAGGAGGGAGACACCTGTGTGGAGTATCTGGAACGTACCTCCTTCTGGTCCAGCTGCCCCTCAAGCCCCGCCCTCTGAGGCACTGCACATGGCTGCAAAACTCTTCTGAGTACCCTCAGCAAATTCACCCTTGAAATAACCCTCAGAGGGTAGAATGCTTATTACTGCTTCATCAGAGAGGTTAGGTAACTTACCCATGACTGCACAGCAGGACCCAGATCCTGGTGTCCTCTGAAGCTCTCCCAAGTCAGCTGTCGTGTCTGCTCAAAGGAAGGCGTCCTGGAGCATCCTAGGGGAGGACTGGGTCCCTCCTGCTGATCACCGACGGCTCTGTGTACACTCAGTCTCACTTTGTGCCGGTCACTGGGTCCAGAGGATGTGAGTCAGAGCCCGTGAGAGGAGCTGGAGACTAGATCTCATTCTCGGCCACGTTGCCTTGGGCCTATGCAGTTTTTAGCGTGTCAGGCACTGGGATGATGCCATTCCAAGCAGGAGGCCCATGTTCCAGAGACACTGACGGGACACAGGTGGTGTGGGCGGGGCTGGCACACGGAACGCCTCTGACCCGGAGTGGAGTCTTCCCACAGAAGCAGGTGAAAGGAAAGATGGTGGGCCAATCAGAACTGAGGCGAACGGGCTGTGATGGTTACCTCCCTAGGTCATCAGTGTCCCTGACAACGACTTCTTCTTTGACTTCGTTCGACACCTGACAGACTGGATAAAGAAAGCACGACCCATCAAGGATGGTAAGGGGCTGGGCTGGGCTCTGGCATGCTTGCGGCGTGGAGACAGGAGGACACGCTGGCTCTGGGCCAGGCTGGCAGAGTCAGGGAACCCTCTCTGAGGAGACTGTGTGACCAGCTGTCCCGTACCACAGGAATCGTGCCCTCGCTCACCTACCAGGTGTTCTTCATGAAGAAGCTGTGGACCACCACAGTGCCGGGCAAGGACCCCATGGCTGACTCCATCTTCCACTATTACCAGGTGAGCTGCACCTCCGCTCCCCCTGCTTCAGGGCCACCCACCTGGTGGCTTCCCAGTGAGGCTGGCAGCCGCTGCTTCAGAAGGCCTCCTGTGGAGACCGCTGAGTCTCCAGACAGTTGTAGGAACTCAGACCTTTGTCTCGTCACCTCCCGGTCCGGGAGGCTTGACTGATTCTTCTTCTGAGGTACTTGTCCTTGCTGGCTCAGGCTGCTCCTTGCTCCGAGTCCTCTGGATGCAGGTGTTTGCTGGTGTGGCTGAGTCGGTCCAAGCCTTCTGCTTCTGTGGGCATTGTCAGACAGGAAACCTGGGGAAGCTCACAGTCAGAGCTTTGGATTCCCTCTGTCCCTCCATCTAACCCCTTGCAATCGGCATGTTCCTATGTTGGAGGAGCAAACACACAGAGTTCAAGTGATTCAGGTCGCACAGCTGGGGGGACTGGGCTCCCAGGCTTCGTGACGTGACTGCTGCTCAGTGCTCCACCCTGGGCTGCAGCTTGCTTAGCCTTGAGTGAGGAACAAACCAGGATTCCTGGGAGGCGGAGAAGGGGGTGGTACCTGCTGTGGTGCTTGGGAGCAAGGCCTGCCCTCATTCAAGCCTGGGGTACCGAGTTCAGGAGAGGAGGGATGTGGAATTGCCTCAGGCTCACCCACCAGTCCACCTCACTGGCTGTAGCAGGGCAGTGGACAATGCTCCAATCTGGCTCTACCAGGTGCTAGGACCGCACCACACCTTTTCCGTCCTGTGCATCTCCCGCGAGGAAGCAGGACCAGCTGAGGAAGTGCTGGGCCTAAATGTAGGGGGACTACAGGAGCCCCTCTTCCGGTTTGCCTGTGCCTACCATCTGCTCTGTTTCTGGCAGGAGTTGCCCAAGTATCTCCGAGGCTACCACAAGTGCACTCGAGAGGAGGTGCTGCAGCTGGGTGCCCTCATCTACAGGGTCAAATTTGAGGAGGACAAGTCCTACTTCCCTAGTATCCCCAAGTTGCTAAGGGAGCTGGTGCCCCAGGACCTCATCCGGCAGGTCTCACCGGATGACTGGAAGCGGGTAAACACAGAGGCGCAGTGGGAATGGGGTCTCCATCCCAGGAGTTGGGGCACAGATACTGGCCAGCAGCTAAGGGGAATGAATGCCTCTCCTGTGTGACGAGGGCACCTTTAGCCCATCTCTATCTGCTTCTCTAATCCCCACCCAAAGGATTTAGTGACCCTGTGACATGAGTTTGTCCCGTCCTGGTTGTCTAGGAGACCTACATTTACTTTTCTGCATGGGTTGGGGTGGGTTGGAAGGCAGTTGGCCGGGGCAAGTGGGGACCGTGGTAGTCGGCAACACTGTCTGGCCCCTGCCTGGGTCTGTCGGCGTTGTCAGGCAGGAGTAGGGCCGAGAGTGGTGATTCTCGCCCTGATCGCTGTCCCCACAGTCCATTGTCGCATACTTCAACAAGCATGCAGGGAAGTCCAAAGAGGAGGCCAAGCTAGCGTTCCTGAAGCTCATCTTCAAGTGGCCTACCTTCGGCTCAGCCTTCTTCGAGGTGAAGGTATGCCTTCGGGAGATCTCCAGAGGGCAGGCAGGGGCAAAGGGTGGGGGCGAGATGGCAGAGACTGGCATGAAGGTGGCAGTGATGGCCTTGAACTTAGGCTGGCACACAAAGGAGGAGCTGCCTTGACTTTGATGCACTAAGAGGGACCAGAAGCTTGGCCTGCTAAGGAGATGGTCACACACGTGGGCCAGAGTGATGGAGGGTGGCTCGTACTGTAATAGTGGGCCCTCGTGAGGTAGCAGATCAGGAGGGCCGTGCCTGGGGTGAGGAGGAGGCTGTGCCCGGGGTGGGGAGGTAGTCTAGGGTGGCTTCCTGGAGCAGGGGATGTTGGGCTTTCCAGGAACTCCTCTGGCACGGGCCCTGTGTAGACAGAGCCCACAAACCTTGAGAGCTCAGGTTTGGGCAGGAAGTGAAGAAGGTTAAGTGTGACTGAGGGTAGTGGGAAGCAGGGTGGCAAACAGGTGAGCATCAGGGGATAATAAAGCCCTGGAGGTTTGGGACTGGAACCAGAGCACCCTATGTCGGCTCTGGCCACTGGGAAACTTTTGGATTGAGAAGACGTAGCAACCCCCTAGGGAAGCAGGAGAGAAAGGATGGAACCTCTGCTGGGGACCCACGAGGCTGCGGGCGGAGGGGGAAACCAGGAGGCCACGGCAGGGCTGGCAGGGTTTCTGTACCTCTGGTTCCACATAAGCAGCAGACCAGGTTGATTTTGTCCTGGCTAGGCTGGCTTCATGCCTGTCTCCGAACCCTGGTCTTGCTCTGAACTCTCATCTGATGGGGTCTCTGTTTTCTTTGCCAGCAAACTACAGAACCAAACTTCCCTGAGATTCTCTTAATTGCCATCAACAAGTACGGGGTCAGCCTCATCGATCCCAGAACCAAGGTGAGCAGGGCAGGGGTGAGCAGGTTGGAGAGGACCAACCAAAGTCCCAGACAGCCACCGTCCCCACAGCAGAGTCCCTGTGTCCATCTTGAATGGCTGCCTGTGCCTGCTCCGCCGACTCATTTGCACCACCAAAACTGTAACCTTCGACTTACCGTCAGACCCTTGCTGCTCAATTCCTCAAAGTTTGTTTAATGCTCAGCTTCCCAATGTCACTGTGTGCCACAGACTGCCGCCTCTTTCCAAAACGCTCTCTGCCCATCTGGTCAGGTTGGTAACTGGTGGCACCCTACGCTTGTGCACCAGGAAGGCCGGTCCCACTATGTCCCCAGGCGCTGTGCTTCTGAATAGTTGGTGAAATCAGTAATGACTGTCATCTTCCCCTTGCGGTCGCGCATGGGCGCTCTGTCTTCATTCTTTTGCAGATGTTCCTGGGGTTCTGCTGTACACACCCCAAGTACACCGTGTCCTTCCCAGGCTCCTTTCTGTTTTCTTCTCTGTCCCAATTTCTCCCCAAATTCACCCAGGCTATCTCATTCAAACCAACAAATGTCAATGCTCCCAGGCCACTTAAGATTCTATATTTGGCTCTAAGCACCCAACAGCCTCCAGGGATTCCTTAGGTGTCTAAGGCAAGGCCTGGAGGGGAAGCACCCTGGCAGCTGCACACAGAGCTGGCTCCTCCCTCTTGTTCCTTTCCTCCTATGAGGACTCAGGGCTTCTGTGAGGAGGAATGTGCAGGCTGTGAGGGGGGAGAGGTGTCACTGAAGTCAGGGGGTCCCACTGTGCAGCCGTGTGCCTCCCTCTCTCCCAGGACATTCTGACTACTCACCCCTTCACCAAGATCTCCAACTGGAGCAGCGGCAACACCTACTTCCACATCACCATTGGGAACCTGGTCCGTGGGAGCAAACTGCTCTGTGAGACATCGCTGGTGAGAGCACTTCCGGGTGCCGGGCGGGCATGGGTCCCTGCCTCTCAGGGTTGGGTCTGTTTGAAGCTTCATCTGGGGGAAAGTGTTCAGTCTGGGCTAGAGATACAAATCCCTCCTTCAACTGCTGTTTTAGTATTGGGAGACAGAGCTGGTGGCTGTGGGCCTCCAGCTCAGGTATAAACAGAAGAGCCAATAGCGATGAGACCTCCTAGATGCTGCTTGACTGGTAGTGTGTGCAGTCACCCTGGAGAGAGGCCTCCAGAACTGCAGGGATCACAAGATGAACCCGGGCCCTCGAGCGTGTAGATGGGGACAGGACTTGAGTCACGTGTGTGAGGGTCGGCGTGTTCCTCTGTGGGCCTCGCTTACCTTCTCACCCCTGGTTCCAGGGCTACAAAATGGATGATCTTCTGACTTCCTACATCAGCCAGATGCTCACAGCCATGAGCAAACAGAGGAGCTCCAGGAGCGGCAGGTGAACAGCGGAGGAGGCACCAGCCCGGCCCTGGCCGTCTGACCGCATCTGCTGGGCTCTGGCCCATCTGCCAGAGGTCAGGACCTCCCGGCTCCCACCCGCCTCTGGTGCCTGGGCTCGCTTCACCCTGCTCTGCTGGGCCTCCCGGTGTACGACCCTCTGTTCCCTGGACAACTCTCCTAATCCAGACTGACTCCATCAAGCGGTCTGTGACTTTCTGTGTACTGATGAGAAAGAGGAATCAAAGACAACTCAGCTCTCTCCATCCTGGGAACAACCTAACCGTATGTGCACTGAACTGAGTCCTCGCACTGGCCCCCCGCCGTGAGCGCTACCACTGGGGCCTGCCTGGAAGCCGCCTTCAGTGTTACCTGCTCCAGGAAGCCCTCCTAGACAGGCTCCTGGTTCTACCGGGGTCACTTCTGTGTGACAGCTGCCTGCTGGGTCCCTGCGAAAATCTCCCTGACCACTTCAGGGCATAAAGCATGTGTCTTAGCCTCTGGTCTTGTGTTGGTCTTTGCTGTGGGAGTAAATGTGGGGTCAGGATACAAACCTGTAGGGGAGTGACCGCAAGAGCAGCTACTTCCACCTGCGTGGCCAACTGCAGTGTGTGTGCGTGCGCATGCATGTACATGTGTGTGTGTGTAGAGGGTAGAGTCTAGGGAAGGGATCTCTTCCTGGCTCTTAACCAGGGCCAATGGAGGCAGAAAGTCTCTCGCATTATGCCAGAAGTATCTCCTTGTTTTATCAAGACACACCCAAGAGGAATACCACTTCCTTGGGTGAAATATTCATAGAGGAGGAGCCCCTGGCTCATGTCCATGCCACCTCTCCGTCCCCAGCTGAGGAAAATGTCACTTCTGCACCCGATCCACAGTCTTCATGAGCCTGGGTGACCACAGAGGCGGGCACACAACACACTGGCTTCATGAGAGGTACCTTTATTACAAGCTGACGTGAGCAGTCAGGCACTCCTCAGCAGGTAACACAACAGAAATATAAGATGAGACAGTCCTGTGAACCCAGAGAGCAGCCGCCCGGGTCCGTGACCATGCATGACTGTCTGCCCTGGCCTGTCTCCTGAGGTGCACTCCCTACAGAGTCTGGGCCAGAGCGCTGCTCCTGAGAACCTCAGTGCCCCTGCATGAGCCTTCTCTACCACACCCTACCATCCCCACACTCAGATACAGACAGAAAGGGAAGAAGAGGGCAAGGTGAGGTTAAATTTTCTCCAGGGGGAGAAAGAAGTCATGATAGAGGAGGAACACACCATATAAACAGACTCCCGAGAGGAGGCGTTAGCTGGACGGAGGCCACCTTGTGGTTCAGTGCAGTCTGCGTAGTGACCCCTAGATGGGAGCTGGGAGGTTTTAAAGCCCTCTAGAGACACTGGTCCTTTTGTGGGGAGTATTAGTGATTTCACATCCCTTTTAGGGGACTTTGTGGTTCATGGTTCTTTTGGGGAGCCCTGATAGAGCAGTGTCCTCTTTGGGGGGCCCTTGAAATACGGTATTCCCTTAGGGGTTACTGGTGGTGTGACCCTAACGTCTTCTTGGCGAGTCCTAAGGGGTCAGTGCTCTCGTTGGAGGAAGAGGTCTGGCCTTTGCAGACTGCTGTGAAGTAGACTGTTTGAATATCTCAGCTTTGTTTGTTTTTTGATCCATGATGGTTGGAAGGTGGCCAGAGTTTTCCTATGACTTTTCTGGTGTACGTCTTGCTTCCTTGTGGCCTGTGGGTGAGAGAAAAGGTAAAGAGATTTCTCAACTGTCAGGCTTCAGTTTTTTGTTGCTGTATGAGAGTGCAGTCAGTACTTGTGTGTTAGAACTGCTCTCAGCCTATGCGGACTTATTCTAAACTTTCAGCGCCTGCACACTCCTGTGAAACTGCAGCTCATCCAGACACGGAAAAGTGATTGTGTGATCCAAGGAAGCGCTCAGAAGGCAGGGATTGACATAGGCTTCCTGTGGCTGGCTGTGATGCCACACCCCTAAACTCTCAGCACTGAAGAGGCTAACACAGGAGGATTACAAGTTTGAGGCCAGCCTGGGCTACAGAGTAAAGCCCTGTTTCGGCCTGTGAACACGCTCCCCCACCAGAATGGGAGTTTCTTGGCGGAACTTTGACTTGCTTGCCATCATGTTCCCCATACCCAGAAAAATGTCATAAACCAGGGGCTAGATATATTCTACAACTTTGTTGATGGAAAAGCTAGTGGAGGGGACCTAAAATTCAGATCTGCCTTTATGAGAAAATAAGCATTAAAAGTGGGGTAAATATAAAAATATTGTTAAAGTTATTTAATAGTTAACAATAAAGTGAGGAATTGTGGCATCTAAATAAAGAATGTAATAACTCGAGGGAAGCTTATTTCCAACTGTATGCATCCTGCAAGACACTCATCTTAGATATTAAAAACACAAATAAAGACAAATGTGTATTTGTCTGCAGAAGGTGGAGCTGAGGGTATAGCTCAGGACTAGAATGTGGGCTTAGCAGGAAAAAAACCTGAGCTCCAGCCCCAGCCTCTACTAAGAACTCCCCTAAATACAGCTGGAAACCCCCCTAATGTTTGGAATAAGCAAGCTCAGTTTTTGACATATCAAAATAGTATATGTGGGGTATAGAGTAGCATTTCAATACATGTACGTAGTGTTTCTTGTTTATCTTTGTGCTCCAATAGGATCCTGTATTTATGGGATTTGGTTCTCTTTCTCTTGTGTGCATTTACTTCCACTGCTGAGTTTTGTTCTCTTCTGTGATGCTCACTATTCTTTCGCTTGTGTCGTAAGCCCCCTTCAGCATTTCCTGTAAGACTAGTCTAGTAACGACGAACACCTGTGGGTTTTAGTAGTCTTGGGAAGTCTCAGCTGCGTGGATGCTGTATGGGTCTACAGGGTCAAGGTCTAGGGGTGGTCCTGTGCAGCAACAATGCGAGTGGGAGGAATGCATGGTGCAGCCTGGGCTCTCTGTCTGGGGAAATGAGTCAGTATGAGCACCTTGTAGCTCCTCAGCGGGCACAAGACCTGATGAGGCCACAGGGTTCTGCAGAACTGAGTGCTTTCAGTGTTAACGGCCTTGGTTCAAGCCTAGGATACACATGACGGAAAACAAGAACCGCTCCAGTGGGCTGCCTTTCGCATGTCTTGGGCCATACATGCTCACACCAACACATATAATAAATAAGGTAAAATGCAATGTATCTTTAGACTTTTTTTTAAGAAAGGGAAATTAGAAAAGATATCGCAGTGAATGAAAATGAACCCGCAATGGTCTCCGTCTCTTCCCAGTGCCGTGAAAGAACATGGCTGGCTGGGAAGTTCATACACAACAGAGGCATACCTTCCTTAGCTTTAGGGGCTACGCTGGCAGGAGTGAGTGATGCATCTGGCTTCTGGTGTGAGACCTCTGTTTCAAGGGCAGTACCTTCTGTTACGTCTTCCATATGAAATAAACCTGTGTATTTGCAGGCGTGGGGAAAACAGAAAGACAAAAACAAAAGTAAGAGGGCATTCGGCTTCTTTTCTAAGAGCATCAAAGCCTCCCACGAGGGCGAAGGCTCATGTTTAACCTCTTCCCCACGTGCTCACTTCTGAACGTGACCATGCGGGTGGAGGTTCCGACACATCTGTTTTAAAGGGTTGCTCACACTCAAACTCTAGCAACCACAGGATGGGAAACAGTATTTTAAAAGACTGTAGGAAAAGAAGTCTCCAGTCGACAACTTCAGTCACCACCTTATGAAGTTAGAAAAGGAAGAGCCAATTAAACTGAAAGCAGGAGAAAGGAAATGGTGAGGATAAGTGAAAAGCCGCAAACACCAGGTGCAGTCTGTTCCAAAGACACAGGCCATTTCAACATTGGAAAATCAACGCAAGCCACTAAAAGAAAAAGCATTTAAAAAGGAAACCCTCACAATCGTGGCAGTAGCCTCAGAAGCAGCATGAGGAATCCAAAGTACGTTCCCAAATGTTTTTTTGAGACATCAGTCACAGAAAAGAAGTTTGTGCAACCCGACAGGGTATTTACGGAAGAACTTCGGGTAGTACCATGACAAATGCTTTTTTATTGGCTTGGACATCCAATCTCACCACTCACACATTACTTGTAGGTTGAGCCAATGTGATAAGACAAGAAAAAGAAATCAAAAGTGCCCAGAGAGGAAAAAGGAAAATTTTACAGAAGGCATGGCCACATGTGTAGGAAACTAGACCCTAAAATAAACTCACTAGAACTCATAAGTCAACGTCATAAGATTTCAGAATATGAGGCCAAAATAGGAGAATCAAATGTACTTTTAGACACTCAACAATAAAGTGAAGATTACAATTTTAAAATACCATCTTTAGTAGCATAAAATGTAATCTTTTAGAGCTAAATCCTATAGTTATGTAAGGGGTACATCACAAAGTCTTGCTAAAAAGAATTCCCAAAGTCTAAGCACAGGAAGAGATGCATGTTCAGCCTTCCTCTGCACACTGGAAAGCTGTACTTTCAACTGACACTGCATTCACTAGACCACCAGACCATGACAGCATTCCCACCTGGTCTTGCTCTGAAGTGAGCACCCAGCTCTAATCCATCTTTGGTTAGCAGATACCTTTTGTTGCCCTGTGTGAATCTTGTCTGAGTTCCCAAGGACACAAAGCCTATGCCTGCTTGGTTCAGGAAGCCTGGCAAACCGTGGTTACCTGATGAGTGGAGAGTTTGCACTTGCCATTGTGGGTTTTTTTTTTTTTTTTGAAGCTTTGTTTGGGTTGTTTTGAGCAAATGGGAACCAATGGGCTTAATTGTAAATATGGGGAAAAAAGTAAAGATGCCCTGGGCGGAGGGAAAGTGTTTCAGTCTGTTGAGACTGGAGCTCCCGCAGCCACAAAAAAAATAAATCCATTCTTAGTGTCTCTGAACCTTCTTTCAAGGACTCGCATGGACCTGCACCCGCGCAGCCCCGCACCCGCGCAGCTCCCGCACCTGCGCAGCTACATCCACAAGACTAGACACCTGCATTAGAAACATCATGCCTGTCTGTGCTGAACACGTACAGGCTTCTCCCCCTTTGTCCGTAGACAACACAGCACGACAACTGTTTACCTGCCTGCACCCTGCCCGCTGGTGTTCCGAGTAGGGCAGAGATGGCATAAAGAGCACAAGAGGGTGTGAGCGGCCGTTTGTCCATGAGACTGGCGCGCCGATGGGTTTTGGTATTTTTCAATCACCTACAGATACCACAACTGTACTATATTCATGCACTCTGAGAATAAACAGAATCACGCTACCAAGTTTCTCTAAGATGATGGACAGATCCTGACACAATTACAGATGAAACCCAAGAATGCCTTTAAAAATATACTTATTAGCCAGCGGTGGTGGTCCACGCCTTTAATCTCAGCACTAGGAAAGGCAGAGGCAGGTGGATCTCTGTGAATTCGAGGCCAGCCTGGTCTACAGAGCAAGCTCCAGGACAGGCACCAAAGCTACACAGAGAAACCCTGTCTCAAAGGAAAAAAACAATATATACACATATATATGTATATGCATTTACATATACAAACATGTATATTATTGTGTATATTGTGTACATGTATAATAATAGAAGCTGATAGGCCAACAAGAAGGCAAAGTGTGTAAAGCTGCTCGCTGCCAAGTCTGACAACTTAAATTCAATCCCAAGACTCACATGGTGGAAAGAAAGAATCGATCCCTGTAAGTTCTCTGACCTTTTCAGACGGGCTTATGTCTGGCAATGATATACATTGTATATAAACATTCATGGCCATTTTTTTTATAGCCCCAAATTGGAAACAACTCAAATGTCTGCTAATGTGTGGCCAGATACCAGTAGATAGCTTCTGATGTTATAACACAATACACAGGACTGGTCCTGCATTTAAACAAACAAACAAATAAAAAGCACCCCAATGATTCAACCTTCTGCTGCCTGGCTCCTCTGACTTAAAGGCTTCACTGTCTCCCAACCCCAACAGAATGAGAATCAATATGGTGACTACATCCCAACCACAGCACGGTACAGGAAAGGAGAAGGGACACCAGGGAACGTCTGAGACGCTTGGGCCGAAGGGAGGGAGCTGGAGGAGAACGACTGTGGAATATGGGTTCTATTTACGGATTTCCAGAAGACGTGAGCTAAGAGATGGAAGCGGGTCAGTGCTGGGCGCGACACTTGCTCAGAAGGCAGGAGGTCATCACGGAGACACATGAGGAGACTGCTCTTGGTTTGGGGGGAACAGGGTTGCAGCGTAGCTCCAGCTCGCCTTGCAGCTGAAGGCGGCTGTAAGTGCCAGTCCTCACAGCCCTTCTTCCCATGGCTGGGATTAGAGACAGACACGGGCAGACAGGACGGCGACAGACTAACTTTCCCGGCTGTGGTAGAGGTTGTATACGTGCACACCTAGCTCAAAACTCACTGCTATATCTCAAATCGCTATAGTTTACTGTATGGCTGTTATTCTTAAGGAAAGTGGGCTTTTTGTTTTGTTTTGTTTTTAAATACCTTTCTTACAATTTGATTAAAATATTTATTGAACCTGGATATGGTGGTATTGAAAGGTTTCCATATCCCAATATTAAGTCTCTCCACAGATGCAATAAATTGGATCAGGCTGAATTAATGAGACCAGGCTTAATCAGAGCAAAGCAACTCCTGGGTGATCTTGGCAGGGTGGGGGAGGGGAGAAGAAATCACGTGGCAGGTCTATGGCCTGGGTCTTAAATGCCCTGTAAGCATGACCTTGTGCTCTCAGGGGAAGGAGCCAGCACCCGGCAGTCTTTCTCAGGGGCAGGGTAGGGAGAGGGGGGCGGGCTGGAGCGGAGCCTTCCACCTAAAAGGGAGCACACCTGTAGCCTGAGGCTAAGGCAGGAGAGCCGTGAGTTCAATGACTTGAGCTGCACAGCAAGCTCAAGCCTAGCCTGTGGAATACGTTAAGACCATTTCAAAAATCCTTTACTTTCATCTACATGCAAGGCATTGTTTTAGGTGCTGAAAACACACAAGTAAAAACCTCTTATGTTATGAAGCTTACAGCCCCATGTGGGGGAGGGGAGACTAGCGACAGTGGGTTGACGAGATGGCTCTACAGGTAAGGAACTTGCCACCAAACCTGCTGCATTCAGTCAGATCTCCAGACCCCATTTATCTTAGTCGGGTTTCTATTGCAGTTGTAAAATGCCACAGCCAAGGTAACTTATAGAAGAAAGCATTTAATTGAGCTTACAGTTTCAGCATACTAGAGACCATGATGGTGGGGCAAAGGCATGGTGGCGGGTACAGCTGAGACCTCAAATCTCAAACCGCAACTCGGAGGCAGAGAGGCACACTGGGAATGGAACAATTCTTTTGAAATCTCAAGTCCACCCTCAGTGACAAGCCTCCTACCATGTGGCCACACCACCTAATCCTTCCCAAACAGTTCCACCAACTGGGGCTCAAGTATTCAAGCATACGAGCCTATGGGGGCCGTTCTCATTCAAACCACCACACCCTGTGAAGGTGGAAGGAGAGAAGGGGCTCCACAAAGCTGTTACCTGACTTCTACTTAGACGCCACGGTGTGTGCATGCTCACTTCTGCCCTCGTCATGCACAACAATAATAAAAATTAAAGTAAAAAAGACTAGTAACAGAATGTTAGGATGAGCTAAAGGCTGCTGAAAATTACTGATCAGGACAGTAAAACTCAGTGGAACAGGTTTTAAGTGAGACCCACAGAACAGACTTTTCTGGGATGTTATCCGAGCCAAGATGACAACTTAAAATAGCCGAGGGTGTCCATTCTCAAGACAGCAAGTGAAGGTGGACTGGGAAGGAGCGCCGGAGACGCTGGGGGAAGCGAGGGAACGTGACTGGGGCCGAGGGAGGAGCACGGGTCACGTGCAACACGGAAGGCTGGAAGCTGCGCTTGGCAGGAGGCGCACGGGTGGGAGAGGGCGGTAAAGACCCACGTGATAGTAATAATTCCCAGTCCATGGAGGCAGTGAGTGAGATGAGAAACAGCTGGGCACAGCTATCATTACAAGCACGGCATCAGAATTCACCAGTGGACTGGATGTCTGGGGTACACTGCCAGAGCAAGGAGTCAGGGATGGTTTAAGATCTGGGGATGAAGTAACCGACAGACTGGCCATTGTCAGGAAAGATGCAGATAAAGAAGGTTTTGGGATGGAAGACCAGGAGGTCACCAGATTGCACGTGAGTTATTGGAGTTTTCTATTAGACATCTAAATGGAAATCCATAAAGATTTGACTCTAGAGATTTAGAAAGCTGCACCAAGACCAAGGAAAGAATACAAAGTAATATTGCCACCCAGTTGCTTGTAAATTATCCATTGTGTGCACATGTGTATGGGGCACGAGGTCCACTCAGGAATCCCTGGCAGCTGCTGTCTTTGTCAGTGCCAGAAACTGAACCTACGACCTCACACGCTAGGCAGGTGCTCTACCACTGAGCATCTTCCCAGCCATCTTCCACCTCGTCTATTGAGACGGAGTCTCCCGGAGGACCTGCGGCTCCCCTGCCAGCCCCAGTTATTCCCTGGTCTCTCTGTGCTAGCACTACAGATATACGCCACGACGCCCTGATTTTTATGTGGGTGCTAGGGATCAAACTCAGGTCCTTATCCAGCAAACACTTTACCAACGGAGCCATCTCCCAAGTCCTCCAAGTCATTTTCAGTTATGTCATTAGACTCTTTTTCTATTGATTGATTGATTGATGCATGTATGTCCTTATGATTTTTCAAGACAAAGTTTCTCTGTGTTGTCCTGGAACTCACTTTGTTGACCAGGCTAGTTTCAAACTCATGGAGGTCCACGTGCCTCTGCCTCCTGAGTGCATGGCTTTCTTTTTCTTTTTAGGCAGGCAGAGATTTCACTTAGTTAGCAGCTGAAACTCCTTTCACAGCACCAGCCAATGCTGAATAGTGAAGCCTGTTCTTTAAACTCATCAAATAAAGAACGTGTGACTTTAGACTGTTACCAGGTCCGAGTCCAGGCTGAAGGCCACAGCAGTACATTTTAATATTAAGAATTAGGGGGCTGGAGAGATAGCTCATTGGTTAAGAGCACTGGCTACTCATCCAGAGGACCTGGACTCGATTCCCAGAATGCACGCCATGGCTCGAAACCATCTGGAACTCTAGTTCTAGGGGATCTGATGCCTTTTTCTGGTTCCTGTGGGCACCAGACATGTAAGTGGTACGGACACAGACACATACACTCAAAACACCCAGACACATAAAATCTGAATTAGAGGACGAAGAAGGAGAAGGGGAGAAAGAGCATCAACAACAAGGAGGGTTCAGGGAGCGGGAAGATCACCCGGCAGTCAAGAGCTAAGAGAACTTACAGGTGCGCAGGGACTGGGTTCAGTTCCCAGCACCCCGATGGTGGCTCACATCCATCCGTAACTCCAGGTCCAGGGGACCCAGTGCTTTCTTATGGCTTTCTGTGGGCGCTGCGTACTTGTGATACGCATACATACATTCAGGCACCAGAGTGTACCGTTTCCATGAGCATGTCTCTTAAAGAGACAATAAAAGATGAACTTTGGTATAAAATTGAACAACAGCAAAACCGGGTTAAGATATAAGCTGAGGCCTCATGTAGGCATTTCTCCAAAGCTGCACATGCGGCCACTGAGCACACAAAGACATCCATTGCTAATTATCAAGAAAACAGAAACAAAGCCACCATGACTCGTGACCACTTCATACTCATGACGACAGCCAGCGCGGAGTCAAGGAAAAACAAAGATTCGCAGAGATGTGGGGAACCCAGAACTGGGTGTGCTCTGGGCAGGAATGCGAAAAATAAAGGTTCCTAAAATTTTAAGACTCAAATTACCTGATTGCACATCAACTTCATTTCTGGTAATATAAAAACCCAAAGACGAGAAAGCGGGGATGGGAAAGGCCGCTTGTTTGCACCGATGGTACAGCACGCTTCAGTGCTGTTAATAATAATAATGTCGGTAAGCCAAGAGATTGAGGCAGCGCACGTGTCCATGTCTGGATAACCAGGTAGACACGGGCACCGCACAAATACAACAGAACACCATTCAGCCGTAAGGAGGAGGCAACTTCCAACACACTGGGCGAACTTGTAGGTCTTGTGCTGAGCAAAACAAGCACAAGGAAAACTACTACATTGTTTAACACGCTCACTCCAAAGCCACCAGATTCACTCAAGGCTGTTCCCCACCTTCTCTTCTGCCAAGTTCAGGGTGTCTGGTTGCTTTAATCCACTTGGACTTGAGTTTTGTGCAGGTTGATAGACATGGATCGACTTAAGGTCTTCTGCATGCTGACAGCCAGTTGCGACAGCACTACTTGCTGAAGATGCTTTCCTTTCTCCATTGTATAATTTTGGCCTCTTTGACAAAAATCAGCTGTCCATAGGTGTGTGTGGCTTTACTTCTGGGTCTTTGATTCAATTCCATTGACAAATCTGTCTGTTTCTATACTAATATGATGCGGTTTTGTTTGTGTGCTTGTTTGTTTCGATTTTTGGCTTTTTGAGATGGGCAGCCTTGGCTGTCCTGGAACTCTCTCTGTAGACCAGGCTGGTCTTGAACTCACAGAGATCTGCCTGCCTCTGCCTCCCGGGTGCTGGGGTCACTGCCCAGCGCAGTTATTACTATTGCTCTGTAGTAGAGCTTGAAATCAAGGGTGATGAAGCCTCCAGGTGTGCTTTCATTGCACAGGACGGCTACAGGATACGACTTCCTGAACAGAACGCCGGTCGCACAGGCACTGAGACTGACAATGGACAAATGGAACCTGGTGAAACTGAAAAACTTCCGGGAGGCAAAGGACAAAATGGCAGCCTACAGAATGGGAAAAGATTTTCACCAACCTCACATCTGACTGATCTCCAAAATATATAAAGAACTTAAGAAACTAGACATTAAAAAACTCAAATAATCCAAGTAAAAGTGGGGCACAGATCTAAACAAATAATTCTCAACAGAGGAATCTCAGATAGCCAAGAATCACTTAAAGACATGTTCAACATCAAAATGACTCTGGGATTCCGTCTTACACCTGTAAGAATGGCCAAGATCAAAAACACTGATGACAACTTATGCTGGAGAGGTTGTGGGGAAAGGGAACACTCCTCCATTGCTGGTGGGAGTGCAACCTGGTACAACCCCTTTGGATATCAGTGTGGTGATTTCTCAGAAAATTAGGAAACAACCTTCCTCAAGGCCCAGTAATACCACTTTTGGGTAAATATCCAAAGGATGTTCAATCATACCACAGGACATGTGCTCAACTATGTTCATAGCAGCATTGTCTGTCATAGCCAGAACCTGGAAACAACCGAAATGCCCCTCGACAGAAGAATGGATAAGGAAAATGTGGCACATTTACACAATGGAGGACTACAAAGCAGAAAAAAATTGAAATTTGCAGGCAAATGGATGGATCTAGAAAACATCATATTGAGTGAACTAACCCAGACCCAGAAAGACAATTATCACATGTACTCACTCATAGGTGGTTTTTAAACATAAAGCAAAGAAAATCAATCTACAATCCACAGTCCCAGAGAACCTAGACAAGGAGGACCCTAAGAGAGGCGTACATGGATCTAATCTACGTGGGAAGTAGAAAAAGACAAGATCTCTGGAGTAAATTGGGAGCATGGGAGAAGGCTGAAGGGGAGGGGAGAGGCAGGGAGGGGAGCAGAGAAAAATATATAGTTCAATAAAATCAATTTTCAAAAAACCTGTGACAGTCATGTTGTCTCTTCACAGCAATAAAAACCCTAACTAAGACAGCCACTTTGGAAATCAATATGGTGGTTTCTCATAAAATTGGGAAATGATGTACCTCAAAATCCAGCTAACCCACTCTTGGGCATATACCCAAAGGACACTGCACCATACCATAAGAACACTTGCTCAACCATGTTCATAGCAGCTTTATTTGTAATAGCCAAAAACTGGAAACAACCTGGATGCCTCTCAACTGAAGAATGATAAGGAGAATGAGGTACATTTACACAATGGAGTATTACTCAGCTGTTGAAAACAATGACATCATGAAATTTGCTGACAAATAGATGGAACTAGAAAAGATCATCCTGAGTGAGGTGACCTAGACCCAGAAAGACAAATATGGTTTGTACTCACCCATAAGTGGGTATTAGTCATAAACCAAAGGATAACCATGCTACTACAATCCCCAGACCCAGAGACGCTAAGTAACAAGGAGGGCTCAAGTGGGGAGTGCATGAATCTCACTGTGAAGGGAAAGCAGAATAGACATCGCCATTGGGTGGGGGCGGGGTTGGGATGAGAACAGGGGGGATCAGGTAGGGCGAGGATGAAAGGAGAGAGTACTGGGAGAAACAACTGTAATCTGGGGGCATCGCTGAGATGAGCTAGAAACCGAGTACAGTGGAAACTCCTAGCAATCTCTGAGGGTGACTCCTTGGAACGGGGGATATGGAACCTAAGATGGCCATCTCCTGAAACCAGACAAGATTTCAAGTGGAGGGATTCAGACACCAACCCAGCCACAAAACTTTTGACCTACAGTTTGTCCTGCCTACAGGATGTGCTGGGATAAAGGTGGTGCTGTTATTGTAGGAGAGACCAACCAATGACTGCCCCAGCTAGAGACTCACACCACGAGAGGAGCTTACCCATGAGGGCCAGGACCCAGAGGAGGGACAGCCCAGAGACCTAAGCAGAACCAGCTATGACTGGCAAAAAATGAAGTAATAATGATTCCTAATGATATTCTACTGTCCTCATAGATCGGTGCCTCGCCCAACAGTCACCAGAGAGTTTTAACCCAGCAGCTGATGAAAACAAGTGCAGAGACCCACAGCCAAATATTTGGTGGAGCTCAAGGAATCCTGTGAAAGAGGGGGGAGGGAGAATTGTAGGACCCAGAGGGGTCAAGGACACCATAAGAAAACCCACAGAATCAACTAACCTGGGCTCACAGGGGCTCACACAATCAGGGAGCCTGCATGGGACTGACCTAGGCCCTCTGCATATACGTGACAGTTGTGTAGCCTGGTCTTCTTGTGGGACTCGTAACAGTGGGAGCAGGGGCTGTCTCTGACTGTAACCTGCTTTTGAGACCCTTTCCTCCTTCGGGGTTGCGTAGTCCAGCCTTAATAGGAGAGAGGGGTCTAGTCTACTGCAGCTTGATCTACCATGGCTGGCTGATACCCACGGGAGGCCTGCCCTTTTCTGAGGAAAAACAGGACAAGAAGTGAATGTGTGTGTATGGGGGGGGGGGTTGGGAGGAGATGAGGGAGAGGAAAGTGTAGTCAAGATGTAAAAACAAACAAACAAACAACTAATCAAATTCATTGGAGAAAGAAAGAATAGCAATTTCCATGAGAGAAGACAGTGCTAGAAAGTGTACAGCTTCGCTTGCTACCTATCTGCACAATGCGGCGCAATCACCACAATTAAGACAATTAGCATACAGCAGCCAGGAGCAGTGGCACACACCTGTAAAGTCCCCCAAACACCTGGGGGGGAGGGGATTAGCTACATAGCGGATTAGAGGTCAGCCTGGGCTACGTGAGACCCTGTTTCAAACAAGCCAACAAGTAAACCAAGCCTCTGATACTGTGTGTGTGTGGGGGGGGGGGGAAGAAGAACTCTTAAGACATACTCTCCCAGCAAATTGTGTAGAAGGAATGGCGGGCCACTTCCCACCGCCCATCCAGCTAGCTTTACTCGAAATAATTACACGGAAACTGTATTCTTTTAATCACTGCCTGGCCCATTATCTCCTGCCTCTTATTGGCTAACTCTCACATATTGATTCAACCCATTTCTAATAATCTGTATCTCACCACAAGGTTGTGGCTTACCAGGAAAGATTCAGCATGTCTGACCTGGCAGCTTCATGGCGGGCGGCTCTCTGCCTCTGCCTGACTCTGCTTCTTTCTCCCAGCATTCTGTTCTGTCTACTCCACCCACCTATGTTCTGACCTATCAGGCCAAGCAGTTTCTTTATTAATTAACCAATGAAAGCAACAGAAATACAGAAGATCCACCTACATCAAAATTGCAAGTCCACAATGTTGCTAACTAGAGTCACGCTGCCATCTATGGCAACTTTAGTGTAGCTTTGTCTCCTTGGCACCCCTACCCCCTGCCACCAGCAGTCACCATTCTACTCTCTGCTCTTGAGTTTACTTTAGGTTTTACACATAAGGTCGCGCAATGTCTCTCTGGGTCTACACCTACTATATCATCCTCGAGATTATCCCTTCTTTACAGCTGAATGATATTCACCATGTTAACATTCTCTCTGTTACTCTGTGGTCCATGGACAGGCAACTTAGGTTACTCTGCGTCCTGGCTACTGTGACCACCGCTGCTCTGGGCACAGTTCCTCTCTGTGCTGATGTAACTTCCTTCGGACATTAGCCAGTGGTGGAACCGCTGAGGCAAATGGCAGTTCTGCTGTTCTGAGGGACATCCATACTACTTTCTGTACTGGATGAATTAATTTCTGTTTTTGCCAGCAGTGCACAGGCTTTTTCTTTTTCCACCTCTTTGCCGACACTTGTTATTTTTCTTCTTCCGTGGTAGTCATTACTTTAGTTTAATTCCCTGTTGTGGTCACGCCCCAAGAAAGGGTTTCTTGTTTGTTTCGCCTGATGACTCCAGGTCTCTCATTTTGGGGAAGTCAAGGCAGTAGGAACTTGAAGTCACTGGTCACGTCACATGACAGTCGAGGGCAAACAAGGAGTTAGCACACGCACGCTAGTGTTCAGTTTGTCTTTCTTCACTCTTACGTTGTCAGGATTCCCTCTTCTCAGGGAATGACGCCCTCACAGTGGGCAGGATCCCCTCAGTCCATGGAATGGCGCTCTCACAGTGGGCAGGATCCCCTCTGCCCAGGGAATGATGCCCTCACAGTGGGCAGGATCCCCTCAGTCCATGGAATGGCGCCCTCACAGTGGGCAGGATCCCCTCTGCCCAGGGAATGGCGCCCTCACAGTGGGCAGGATCCCCTCAGTCCATGGAATGGCGCCCTCACAGTGGGCAGGATCCCCTCTGCCCAGGGAATGGCGCCCTCACAGTGGGCAGGATCCCCTCTGCCCAGGGAATGGCGCCGTCACAGTGGGCAGGATCCCCTCTGCCCAGGGAATGGCGCCGTCACAGTGGGCAGGATCCCCTCTGCCCAGGGAATGGCGCCCTCACAGTGGGCAGGATCCCCTCTGCCCAGGGAATGGTGTCCTCACAGTGGGCAGGATCCCCTCTGCCCAGGGAATGGTGCCCTCACAGTGGGCAGGATCCCCTCTGCCCAGGGAATGGTGCCCTCACAGTGGGCAGGTCTTCCCGCCTCAGCTCAGCTCATGGAACCAAAGCCTCCCACAGGTCAACCTCATCCTGACAATCCCTCATTGAGGCTCCTTGTCCAAGTGATTCCAGATGTGTCAAACTGACCATGAAAACCAGCTGTTGCAGCCATCCTAACATACGTGAGGCAATCTCACATTGTGGGTTCATTTGCATTTCCCCAGGGATTAGGGATGCTGACCCCCTTTGCCTACGTCAGGCAACAATATGGCTTCTTTTGAGACACGTCTGTTTGGACACTTTGTCCATTCCTTATCAACGGTAGGTATTAACTTCTTCCCAGCAGATGGGTGAGCGCTTTCTCCTATTGCACAGTTGGTTCCACACTTTGATGACTCTTTTCCGTGGCTATGCAGAAGCTTTAGTTTGAGAGGAACAGCAAGCAGCCTTGGGACTCCTAGAACATGGCGCTGTGGCCAGCAAAACCACATCAAACGAGCCTTGGAGAGGCAGAGTCCCCAGGACTATGTGTCCTCGGGGCATCATGCAGAGTTCTGCTTATTGCTCTTGTGGTCAGCATGGCCCTCACAAACTTTGAGCTGTATGAAAACTCTCAGTGGTTGCTAACCCCTCACTGGGTCATGTTACTGGTGCTTACACTAACAGCGACTGACTTTTTCCAGGCACTGCTGCTGGAGCAGATTGGTGATTCAGCCACCACCCTTAGAAAGAATCTGTGGTAGATTGTTTGTAAGGTTAGGTAAAGATGTTTCTGTTAAGGACTTTAAGGTAGAAAATCTTGGGTGACAATGTAAAGTTTAGGAAGGCACGCTTTTCATGGTTGCGTGAGGGACTGGTTGAGGGCAGGGAACGAAAACAGCGGCAGCCACTGATGCACCTTTCTGCTAGGACGGGTTGATGACCAAAAGCCATGGTTAATGCCTTGTGCCCGCTTCCGCCCTCAGCTTCCTGATCGATTTACTACAAAACTGTTGCTGACTGGGTATGCACCCTGAGGACTTACAGAAGAAACGACTGACTGTTTTTCATATGTAAAAGTTTAGTTTATGATTCTTTTAAAATTTTTATAAGATTACCTTTTGAGATAAATAATAAAATGATTGATCCTTCCTTTGTAACCTCAAAATGGAGTCTTGCAGTAAAAGAACTGGCTGAGAAAAATACCTTGCTTGCTTACACGTTGTTAATCTATAACAAGTTACTTGGACATGAATGCATGTGGGTCCTTGGGAATAATTCACTTTTCACCTGCAATACATAAATTATTTAATTATGTAAAGGTATTGGGAACATGCTGCCTTTTACTTGAGTTCATTGTAATCATTCACTTAAAATGAATGTAACCACATTGTAATCTTTATACTGCTTGAAAGATTTTGCTGGGTATATAAGCTGTAAGGGAGACAATAAGGAAAGTTAGAAGGAAGACATCAGTGTAGTGATATTTTATTTGTATTTTAATAAATAAAGTTTGCCTGAGATCAGATTGCAAAGCTAAGTCACTAGAGGCCAGGCAGTGGTGGCATACACCTTGAAGCCCAGGACTTGGGAGACAGAGGCAGACAGAGCTCTGTGAGTTCAAGGCCACCCTGGCTACACAAGGTCAATCCAGAAATAGATCAAGGTGGTGGTGGCTCACACCTTTAATCCCAGTGTTTGGGAGTCACATGCCTTTAATCCCAGCACTAGGGAGGTGGAGACAGGAGCGATTATAGCTGGACAGAGAGAGGAATATAAAGGGGAAGAGACAGGAATCCACTGAGTGTGGAATCTGAGGATTCGTGGAGACAGGATCTCGCCCTTTCAGACTGATTTGGTAGAGGTAAGACTTCTCTAGTGGCTGGCTGTTTTGCTTTTCTGATCTTTAGCTTGAACCCCAATATCTGTCTCTGGGTTTTAATTATCGTGTTACATACCAGGAAAGAGGTAAGGGAAAAAAAATAGAGACCCTGATGTGTTAAAGGTGTGTGTGTGTGTGTGTGTCTGTATACTTCCCTTCTTCACCGGCCGCAGAGAATTAAGTTTTAAGCCCTTGGATGAAGAAGTCAGTTGTGATTGGTTGTGGTGGTTGTGGACCGCACGTCTCCTTTCTGTCCCCGAGCTGCCGAAAGTCCGTCTCACGAGGCTCAGAACCTCTTATTTATTCTTGGAGCCATGGCTAAAAGGTCATTGCCCAGAGAGAGCTCAAAGACCGCCCCCCCCACTCTCCAGGCTGTTTTGTGGTCTCCATGTGGAGCCCATTCAGTTGGCTGTGTGAGTTAGAAAGTTCTGGATAGGAACTTTGATAATTTACAACCATGCGAATGTATTTAAGGCCCCAGTGCTATCCCTAAAAATGGTTAAAACAGTAAACTTTGTTATGTTATTTTATTACAATTTTCAGTTTTTTTTGAGACAGGGACTCAATATGTAGCCCAGGCTGTCCTCCAATCGACAATCCTCCTGATTCTGAGTTTGTAGCGCTGGGATTTCAGCTGTGCATCATCTGTCTGGTTAGTTAACATTTTTTAAGTGGTAAGTAAATGTATGGGCTGGATAAACGGTTCAGTTGGCAAAGTACTTGCTTTGGCAAACATGCAGACCTGAGTTCTATCCCCCAGAATTCACATAAAAAACAACAACAAACAAACAAACAAACAAACACCCTGGTGTGTTGGCCTGAAGATGGTGCAGTAGCTAAACTCACACAATACTCTTGCAGAGCACAGGTGTTCAGTTCCCAGCACACATATCAGGCAGCTGACAACTGCCTCTATGGGACCAAATGCTTCTGACTGATACCTGCATTCACATCCACTGCCCCACAACACACACACACACACACACAATTAAAAACAATATAAATATTATTTTTTAAGAAAAGTAAGGAAAGCCGGGCGGTGGTGGCGCACGCCTTTAATCCCAGCACTCGGGAGGCAGAGGCAGGCGAATCTCTGTGAGTTCGAGGCCAGCCTGGTCTACAAGAGTTAGTTCCAGGACAGGCACCAAAAACTACAGAGAAACCCTGTCTCAAAAAAATCAAAAAAAAAAAAAAAAAAAAAAAAAAAAAAGAAAAGTAAGGAAGGAATAGAAGCCAGGCATGGTGGACGGTGGTTCAAGCCCCCCTAGCCCTGGAGAGGCAGAGCTTGATGGCCAGATGGCCTAGCCTAATGGGTGAGCTCCTGGCCATTGAGAGATAAGGAGACATGTTGGAAAAGGGAGCGGTGGGCTGCGTTCTGGTCTCAGAGTACTTTCTTCCAGATCCGAGCGGGAACAGAAACATCCAGTCCCATAAAAGTCATTGAAATGCTTTATAGCCAGAGTTCGCTTTGGCAGCACAGCCCAGGAAGCTGTGTTTTAAAACCGCGCAGCTTTTTTTTCCTGCTACGGCTGCTGAGTCAGGGAAATTTCTCTGCGGCACCCGGCCAGCAAACAGCAAAAAGTTGTGTTAAACTCTCTATTTGTGTATAGAATTCCTTTTTAAACCCTCTTAGGTTTTACATGGAGTTAGTTACCACGTTGGAGCGCCACTTGTAAAAGGAGCGCCGCCCGGCTCCCAGCTGCCTGGCTAGCTAGCTTATACCCCGAAATAACAACACACAAATTGTATTCATTTAAACACTGCCTGGCTCATTAGTTTTAATCTCTTATTGGCTAATTCTTACATATTCTTTTAACCCATTTCTAATAATGTGTATCGCCACTTGACTGTGGCTTACCGGCATCAGTTTAACCAGCATCCATCTTGGAGAGGAGAGCCATGACATCTGCCTTACTCTGCTTTCTTTCTCCCAGCATTCTGTTCGGTCTACTTTGCCTATCTAAGCTGCTGTCCTATTAAAAGCCCAAGGCAGCCTCCTTATTTAACCAATGAAAGTAACACATAGACAGATGACCCTGCTACACCAGAGACAGTTTGAAGACCAACCTCCAATCTTATCTTCTGGCCTCTACAAGCATATGCATGCAAGCTCATGAACTCGTGTACACACATACACACAGTAAAAATGATATTTAAGATTGTTATACCCAGGAATGTCGGTATAGCCCTATAATCCCAAATGCCCAGGAGGCTGAGGCAGGAGGATTACAAGTGAGGCCAATCTGGGAAATTTAGCAAATTCCTGTCTTAAAATTCAAATAAACAAACAAAACCAAACCTGTCTTTCACAGATAACTATTATTTCTTCTTTCTCTTTTCCTTCTCATGCAGTAGGAGTGACCCCACGGCCTCCCACAGATGCGAATGAGTGTTCTCCCACCGTGCTATAGCCTTAGGCTCCAGATTTCCTCTAGTTCCCAAACAACGTTCCCTCCTGGACCCCAAGAGCCATTACTGTCTGAGTAAGTTTACTTGATTCATCATATTCTGCCTTTAGTCCCGAAGAATTAACTATCTACACTTACAAATATTTCCATTTATTTGGGGTCTTGTTATAGATCAACTCTCATCTGAGGGAAACGGCCACATCCTGTTTTGAGTGACAGGCTCTAAAGCTCATGCACAGGTCTGATTAACGGTGCACCTTTCCGTTGTTTATTTTTATATCCTTGTGCTTCCTGGAGCCTGGGCCTGCCTTGTTTCAGCCTCTCTCTCTGTTGACAGGGATCCAGTTCCGGATTTCATTCAAGGCTGAGGGCCACTGCTTATGACCACTGGAGAATCAGTGAACCTAGGCATTAGGAAGCAAACCCTGCACACACATCAGAAAGTGAGGGTGGGATGAGGGCTTTGTCCCTGGCTCATGTCCATGCCACCTCTCCGTCCCCGGCTGAGGAAAATGTCACTTCTGCACCCGATCCACAGTCTTCATGAGCCTGGGTGACCACAGAGGCAGGCACACAACACACTGGCTTCATGAGAGGTACCTTTATTACAAGCTGACGTGAGCAGTCAGGCACTCCTCAGCAGGTAACACAACAGAAATATAAGATGAGACAGTCCTGTGAACCCAGAGAGCAGCCGCCCGGGTCCGTGACCATGCATGACTGTCTGCCCTGGCCTGTCTCCTGAGGTGCACTCCCTACAGAGTCTGGGCCAGAGCGCTGCTCCTGAGAACCTCAGTGCCCCTGCATGAGTCTTCTCTACCACACCCTACCATCTCCACACTCAGACACAGACAGGAAGGGAAGAAGAGGGCACAGCTATTCCTGCTTTAAAGACATCTGGTCAGAGATAGTGGGGATGGTGGCATCTAGTGTTTCATAGCTCCCTTCAGAAGAGTCTGACACAGGAGCCTTTTGGTGGGTTTTGGCATGGGAGTCCTCTATGAAGGCTCCTCCCAGTTCATCCTCCTTCAAGATGGGCAGTGTGGTTTCTGAGGAAGGCTCCCTGATGGGTGTTTGAATGTGTTGAAAGCTCCCAGTGAGCATTAGTGGTTTAACTGTGTTCTTGAATGGCACTGGTCTCTCCTTAGGGGCCTGGGCAAAATGGGAGGTGCCTGAGGGGTTCTTCCCACTCCTGGCTGAGCTTTCATAGTGGACTGCTGGGGCCCACAGGCTTCTTACTGCTTGGGCAGAAAGCTTTTTAGGTAGGTGTGAAGCTCCTTGAATCTCAGATTCTCCTTTTGGGAGGTTTTTGCTCTCAATATCTGTGGGATAGAAAAGACACAAATACGGATTCCTCAAAAGTCACTTCTCTCAAATCCCTGCCAGAACGATATGGCACCCAAGCCATTGCTCAGTGATAGCTCCTCTCCCTCTAGACTGTAGGGAGTTCCTTATGATCCTACAGCTGAGCGTGGGGGCAGGGCTTTGCAAGTCTCTAGCTTACCATGGAAGGCCACAGAAGGGGAGGACCAGCTTTTGCTCAGAGCTCGTGTTTCATAACCTTTAGTTATAAATCTATTTAAATTAAAAATACATTCTCCATTAGAATCCCAACTCGTTTGTTTGTTTGTTTGCTTGCTTGCTTGCTTGTTTAAGACCAAGTCTCACTTTGTAGCCCAGGCAGGCTTGGAATTCTTTATGTAACCTAGGCTGGTCTTGAATTTATGGCAATCCTCCTACCTCACAGCTCAAGTATAGGGATTACAGGTATGAACCATCATGCTGACTATGAGAGAAGCTTTTTTTTTTTTTAAAAAAAAAATTTCTTGGTGATTCTTTTTCGACTAAAATTTGGCATATTATGTGAAAATTTATCTCATGATACCATTTTCTGTGTTGTATGTAACATAGTATTGAAAACATATACATTAAGAGCTGGAGAGATGGTTTGGCGTCTATGAGCTCTAGTTTTGCTTATAGAGGACCTGGGTTGCATTGCTATCACCCACAGAACAGATCACAACTGTCCATGACTGCAGTTCCCGGAGCTCCAACACCCTCTTCTGACTCACATGCTGTACTGAAAATACATGCATGCAAAACATATACATAAATCCAAAAAAATTTAAATACACACATATAAGAGAAACTTTTCAAAGACAGAGCTCTAACTTGCCATTACCTGCGCATGCTTCAAAGTGTATGTCACCAAAGTAATGCCAGAAAAATAAATTTTGTTTTGTTAATCGGAAAACACAGGCAGTAGAGACTTACAATAAAGGAGCGAGGAGATTGAGACTAAGGCCACCGAGGAGACACCGTGAGTCCAGACAGTCTGTAAAAGCACAAGACCGTGTCCAGATCTAGGTGTTTGCCCTGTGGGGGTGACGGTGCCAGCACCCAGAAGGTCAGTTTGCAAGACAGGAAGCCCAGGGTTTGGCCGGGTTAGACGGGATTTCTGCCTGCCCATATTCAGTCTGGAGAGAACAGCGGCACACATGGGTTTTGCTTTTCGAGCCTCTGAGATATTTACATTCATGCATTTCACAAAATGCTAATAACATTATACATTAAAAGTGAACATCATCCACAGTTTGTCAGTGGAGGCACGATGTGAAACCACTGAGGAGAAGAGACCTCTGCATTAACCCAGAATGAGGAAGGCCAGGAAGTGTGAGACATTTGGCCAGCAGCTCTCAAATTGTCATCGAGGGGTTTTTGGAAGCCCTGGGGACTTTTATAAGGGGAGCTCTTCAACCATCTTTCACAATAACACTACTGCTGTCTGTCATCTTTTTACATCTGCCTCATGCCCAGTGGCATTCCCAGAGGCCGCACCACAGGTGAGGCAAGAGACAGAGAGTTCGGAAACAGACGTGAGACTTTTTGTCATTTTCTAGATGCTTAGATTTTGAGAAATGTAGAAGACCACTACATTCCTCTCCACATGCTTTTCCAAAAGCTGATACACCACAAAAACCTTTCAAATTATTTTGAAATGAATCTGTAAACACTTTACATTTACAATACGGTAAATAACAGTAGATATTAGATACTCTAGAAAACGGGAAAACATGATCGGCATCCAGAAGCATCAGGTAATAGAAGAGGATGCAGAGCCAACAGGTGAGAGAGCCAGCAAAAAAGAGAATAAAACCATTACAACTGTGTTCATATTTTGCTGTTGTTTTGAGACAGTGTCTCACATACCCAAGTGGACTCTGAACTCACTCCGTAGCTGAGGATGACCTTAATTCTGCCTCCTCCTCCCAAGTACTGGGATTGCAGGTGTTTGCCACTACCGCTGGCCATGTTCAGATATAAATGAAACTACATGCAGGAAGGGAGAAAGGGGAACATATCTGCTCATATACACATATGCATGTATATGCATACATGCCACCAAGAGGGCTCAGGAGGTAAAGCCATCTGCTGACTTGCGTGTAAGTCTAGGGACACACATGGGGAAGGAGAAACACAAGTCTAGTGAGCGTCTCCTATGTGCCATGGCATGCCACCACCAAAACAGAACGTGTAGATATCAAACACACATTTGGAAACTTCAGTGGTTAAAATTCCCTAGTAAGATATTACAAGTATCAAGAATGTCAGGGCAGAGCTCCAGCGTAGCTTGAGATCGAATTCTACGATAGCTTCCAAGTTTCCCAACATTCGAGTGTCACGAGGCCGGTAACTACACAATAGGATGCCCCCTTGATTCTGTGTGTGTAAAGGCAGTAGGGGAGTCGCTCCTATGAGTTCTTTACAAGGTGTGAGATTGTCGCAACAGACTGAAGAGAATTCTCTCGTCTGTAAGGAAGTAAGCTCATGGGTCATTTGGCTAGAAGCTGGATGTGGCCTCCAGGAGCTCAGACACAAGATGACTAGAGTCCTGTAACTGTAAGGAACTAAATATGTACACTATTTTAAGATTTGAGATAACTTTTTACATAGCAATAAGACACCAACGTGCCGGGGCAGTGGTGGCGCACACCTTTAATCCAAGCACTCAGGAAGCAGAGGCAGGTGGAGCTTGAGGCCAACCTGGTCTGCAGAGCAAGTTCCAGGGCAACCAAGAAGGAGGCTACACAGAGAAACCCTGTCTCAAAAGACCAAAAGAAAAAAAGAAATGAAATGAAAGAAATTAATGCATATGGCATAGAATTTATCCTGAATAAAACACATTTAAATAGGTTAAAACTAAAAATTAACAGTCTCTAAAAATCTATGTAACTGGGATCAGAACCTGTGCAGAGGAGGGGAAACAGGTTTTTGAAAAAAATATAGACTGAAAATCTGCCCAATCTGATAAAAAACTATACTGATAGTTATAAAATTTTCAGGAAACCCTAAGTAGGATACAAATCTGTATTTGCATGTGTGTCCTCCATATAGAGATTAATTATAGTCTAATTTTCAAAAATCAATCACAAGAGGAACAATTTCAAAAACCAGTTAGATGAAGAAAATAGGCATGTCACCCTACAGCCTGACTACATCAGTAACCGGCACACCCTACAGCCTGACTACATCAGTAACCAGAACACCCTACAGCCTGACTACATCAGTAACCAGAACACCCTACAGCCTGACTACATCAGTAACCGGCACACCCTACAGCCTGACTACATCAGTAACCGGCACACCCTACAGCCTGACTACATCAGTAACCAGAACACCCTACAGCCTGACTACATCAGTAACCGGCACACCCTACAGCCTGACTACATCAGTAACCGGCACACCTTACAGCCTGACTACATCAGTAACCGGCACACCCTACAGCCTGACTACATCAGTAACCAGAACACCCTACAGCCTGACTACATCAGTAACCGGCACACCTTACAGCCTGACTACATCAGTAACCGGCACACCCTACAGCCTGACTACATCAGTAACCAGAACACCCTACAGCCTGACTACATCAGTAACCAGAACACCCTACAGCCTGACTACATCAGTAACCAGAACACCCTACAGCCTGACTACATCAGTAACCAGAACACCCTACAGCCTGACTACATCAGTAACCGGCACACCTTACATCATTCACACCGGCAACGACATCACTTTGTTCCCACGGGTGCTTGGTTGAGTCTGCAGACGGGAATTCAAGGACAAGGGGCCTGACTACATTCCCCTGCTTCTCCCTGGTCCCCAACCCTCAGTGCCCCACCCCAGCTCTCATCAGGGCAGAGATGAAGAGCAGGACCTGTCTTGCTGGGGAGACTTTACCTGCAGATGCACTGGTAGCGTCTTCGAGCCACCTCTCTTTCTTAAGCTCTTTCATGCTAGAAGGAAGCAGACCACGCATCAGCTCACAGGCCTCTTTCAGAGAGCATCATCGAGGCAGTGCCCAGAAGAGACACTTTACCCATCCAGACTGGCTCTTGAGCGAGTGCCTGTGTTTTTTCCCCTTTAAAAGGTGAGCTGCCAATCAGAATGATGGATCTAAGGAGCCATGGTCTACCCTAACTTACATCCTTCTTCAGGGCTGTTAGTTCTCTCTCCCATCTTAAAACCACAACTCTGGGCTGCAGAGGTGACTCCGTGCTCAGCTCTTAGCACCGGCTGCTTTTCCGGAGGACCCAGTTTGATTATCAGTGCCTACCTGGTGGCTTGCAACCCATAAGTAACGACAGTTCCAGGGAACCTGACGCCATCTTCTGGCTTCTGTGGGTATGAGGCACACACGCACCCCAAACAACCTCCCCTCCCACACACAAACAGTAAAATATTAAAAACAAACTAAACCAAACCCTGTATCATTTGTCCTGCAAGAATTCTTAAATGTCATTTTCAGGGCAGACATAAAAGGAGAATGATCCAGAAAGAAAAAGCATTTTTTTCTCAAGGTCCTCCCACAACGAAGATGTAAAGTGCTCCTGGTCGGTGTGCCCTTCTCTGTGAGTTCCTACCGCGGGGTGGAGGCCCTTGTTCTGGACAGTTTCAATCCCTGCTCTTTCTCAACAGATCACACTGAATTCACAGTGAATGCTGACTGAGATCCAGTGAGGGAGGGAGGGAGTCACAGGCAGGGTGAAATGAGAGGCTCAGATTATAAACCCTCCTTGCCATGGAGGGTGTCAGAAGAAAATTACCATTTTCTCAGTTTTCTGTAGAACCCATTTCTTACTTTTATTTAGAGGGATTTCTCATTTAGAATTATAAAAAATAGGGGGCTGGAGAGATGGCTCAGAGGTTGGGAGTATTGCCTGTTTGTTCTTTCAGGGGTCCTGAGTTCAGTTCCCAGCAACCACATGGTGGCTCACAACCATCTCATAATGGGGTCTGGTGTCCTCTTCTGGCCTGCGGGCATACACGCAGACAGAGTATTGTATACATAATTATTAAATGAATAAATAAATAAATATTTTTTAAAAAAGAATTATAAAAAATATACTTACCAGTGATAATAAAATACAGTGCCAATGATAATTGCAGAAGCAATGACCATGAAAAGCCATATGAACGTATAGTATCCTGGTGTCTGCAAAACATGGACAAAACCAAGCTCAAGAACTTGATGGTTGGAAGGATTTAAGTCCCTTGCTCATCTGCTCGGGTTGAGGTCTAGAGGAAGTGGGGACAGAGGAGACGACCTCCAGCTATTCCAACAGTCACCCGCACACATGCAGGGGATCTGCAAGGACTAAGACGTGCCACGCCCTTCATCTTCCTGGACTCTCAGGGCAGATGTCTAGAGAAGTCACACACCAAGTCTGTTCTGGACCCAGGACTCCGGTCCGTGTTATCTGACATCCTGGGTTCTGTTTCTGTAACATGGTCTCCAGAATCTAGCTCACATCCATATTGCTTGGGAAGCCTTCAGTAATGCAGTTTTCTAAAGCTACCAACAGACCTAAGGGATCAGAAGCACCAGGTTCTGCACCCCCAGTGATAGGGAAGCAACGAGTCTAGGAGCCAGCATCTGGGCCCCGCTGCTCTGCCTCAGCATCCTTCACAGAATGCTGGATTGTATGTAATTCCCTCTGACGCACACACCTGCCTCTCCAGACTCGGCCAAGCCCTGCTCTTTGCCCCCGCACTGATTCACGCGGATTTTCTACTCCCTGGTTTGGTGTTTCCTCTCCTCATTGCTCCCGTACAGTGTTACCTGATGCTACAGAAGCTGGTGCTTTTTAGTCTTCCTTAAACCTAATGCTTAACTTTCAAAGCAGCAAAATTAAACTTTTCTTTTAAAAAAGATTTATTTTATTCCTACACATGCACGTGTGTACATACAGGAACCTGCAGAATCCAGAGGGGACATTGCATCACCTGGAACTACTTCAGGGCAGTTGTATACTGCCTGACATTGGTGCTGGGAACTAAACTCAGGTCCTTTAGAAGAGCAGCAAGCACTCTTAACGCTGAACCATCTCTCCAGATCCTAGACTGCTTTCCAGTGGGCAAGGGTAGAGTGTCTCCATAGTCCCAGCTACTGGGGAAACTGAGGCAGGAGAATGGCTTGAGTGGCACAGAGACTCCCTTCCAACAGCCTGTTTTCTGTTACATGCTGCTGTGTCCCATGCAGTCAAATGACTCTATGTAGACAAGAAACCCAGGCTCTGTGGCAGTAATGGGCTAGCCACAGCCCCACACAGGCACTAAGTGGTTGGATTCAGCTGTGGCTGCAAACCAGGGTGCCAGGATAGGGCGGCTGGATGCTGGTTTACCTATTTAACGTATTTGAGAAACAGATTTCACTTTTAGTCAAAGGGATCCGGCCTTCTTCTCATGATACTCCCTGTGACTGCTGCTGTCGTGCGTGTGTGTCCATGTGTGTACGTGTGTGTGATTGTGTGTGCATGTGTGTGTGTAGTCAAAGGGATCCTGCCTTCTCATAATACTCCCCTGTTGCTGCTTCCACATGCACGCGTGTGTATGTGTGTGAGTGTGAGTGTGAGTGTGTGTGTGTGTGTGTGTGGAAGTACTCGCACATGCTCAAGCCTACACTAACAAAGAGTCAGACCTCACCGGGACTCTCACGTCAGTGCTCTCAGGGATCTAATAATAACAGTGTTAAATTCAAGAGCTTAAGTTGTATGCAACGTGCACTGTGAAGATTCAATAAACAAAGAACCCAGGAGACTTTGGGTGAAGAAGGGAGAAGGCACATCTCCGTCCTTCAGAGACATCTGTATTCCGAAATAGCTCAACAGGGAACTGCCCACAAGGCTACAAGGGGTAGGGAATCACACCACAATCACACCAGATTTAGAGGGATCCAGACACGCAGCTCACCATGAAGAAAAGAGGGTGAGTGAGCTGGTTCAGGACCTGGATGTTGTCTGTGGTCACAGAGTTGATCCGGCGGCACCAGGCCAATGAGAAGAGCCAAGGCTCGTTGACAACGTACATATTGATGTGGATTTTAGCTGCCTGATACTGTCTGGAACAAAAACATTCCACAAAAGATTTCAGCTCAGTTGTTCTCTCAATAACCAAAGGGGAACGACCATGCTTGTGAAAAATCACCCGACAACAGCTGGTCCAAGGACAGCCTAGGATTTACTGTGGCAGAATGGGCTCAGGGGTGGGTTGGCCTTCTGCTCGTGTAGCACAGGCTGTAGCAGAGCAGGGCGCTGGTGAACAAAACATCCTGGGGGGGAGGCGGTAAAAAAACAAAGAAAACAGCAAACCCTTCTCAGCGTTACAAATCTGCAAATACCACACTACAGCCGAGCCACAGATGGTCCTGCTGCCTGACCCACGGAGAAGAAACAGAGTACGGGAAGGACAGATTAGCAAAGTAAGGCTAGCTGTCTCCTTAGGATTCGAGTTCTCAGAAAATACAGAGCGCCTTCCCTGGTGTAAGAACATCCCCAAGTCCCTAAGCCCTTACCCAGAAGTCACATTGGAAAGGACAAGTCTGCCAGACACTAGCGTGGCAAGCTCTGTGCTTTGGGACAGAGACCTAAGACAGCAGCCATGTCTTCCGGCAGGAGGTGAGGCCAGCTTCCTGCACGCGGACGAGAACTGCCTCTGAGAAAGTTCCACAGGCCGCCTAGAACGTCTCTGTATTTGAGACTGCGACTCAAAACTCAGTGTTTCTAAATAGGAACAAGGGATGTAGAAGCCATAGTTTAAAACATAACACCCTTAACAATTACTTCAAAGAAAACGAGCTATTCTGGGATGAATGTAATCCTGACAGCCAGGAAACGCGAATGGAAGTGAGGAAGACGAGGCATAGGGCGACACACACGCAGGTGACACAGGTGATGCAGGTGACGGCTCACTGGAGCAAAGCCGCCGGCAGTTCCCACCTCGTCTGTAACGTCAGCCTGAGTCCTGGAGCAGGCCAGCAAAGGTCTGTCTGTGCCATTAGGTCAGCTGATCCTAATGAGTATGCAAAGATGCAACTCTAGGAAAGTTAAGTCTTTTGGGCGGTATAGGATGGTCTCGAACTCACTATGTAGTCCAGGTGGGCCCTGCCAGTTCTCCATCTCCCATATGCTAAAGAAGACACACTTCAGTCTGGAAAAGAGTACGGAAAAGGACACGCTTCATCCGGTAACGAAGCTACATATAACATGCAGTCAAGACGGCATGGTGCCAGAGTAAGAACAGATACATAAGTCAGTGTCCTCAAAAGAAACCCAGAAACAGACCTATGCAAATTTGCTCAAATAACCTGTGCCAAAGCTGTCAGACAGTGAGTGGAAGAGTGGATTTCCAGCCAGTGCCCCAAAGGACATTAAATTCTCAACCAAACCTCAGACTATGTATAAAAATTAACTCAGGATGATCCGCAAGCTTGTGTATATAATGTAAAAATATAAACCTTACGGAAAGCATAGAAGAAAAGAATTCAGTCAGGGCTCAAGCTGAGCAAAGAGTGGGAACAGAGCTAAATGCTCACTTCCTCAATGGGAAAACTCAGAAGCCAGTCTTGTCAAAATAGAAACACTGCTCTTGTCCTGTGGAGACCTTGTGCCCTGTTTAGAAGATGCCACAAATAAGTCACAGACTAGGAGAATGTGTTCCCTTTTATAAAGACTTATTTTTACCTAATTATTTGTGTATGTGTGTGCCTGATATTTGTGTGCAGGGGCTCACGGAGTCCTGGAAAAAGTGCAAATCTCTGGAGCTCCACTTCGGGGTGGTTCTAAGCCCCCAGCATAGGCGCCGGAAGCCCTAGGCCTCCTGGAAGAACAGCAGTGCACACACGCTCTCACCCTCGGGGCAGCAGTGCACACACGCTCTCACCCACAGGTCTCAGTGCACACACGCTCTTACCCACAGGCCTCTCTCAGTCCCAGGAAAATGCTCTCAAACCCTATGCAACGAAGGGCGAAAGACTCCTCAAGATTCAATAATAAAGAGCAAGAATTTAAACGAAGAGACCCATCAGCAAATAAACGCAGCATCATTAGCCTTCAGAGAATGTACTTTTAGACAGACTCATTTGCCTACATGCCTGTCAGAGTGGATAAGATTTAAAAAAGGATGCAGACACTCTGGGTCGTGTTGTTAGCAGAGATGTAAAATGGCACAGTCTTCCTGCAAAAGTCTGGCTGCTTCCTATACAACATTCAATCATTAGACCCCAGAATTTGAAATCTTGGGTAGTTATCCCTGAGAAATAAAGACTTCTATTTGTATAAAAACCCAAATGCAAACAGGCGGAGATAACCAGGTGTCTTCTGGTAGTAACTGACTACACAAGCTTAGGCACACACACCATGAACACTATTCAGCAACAACAACAAAAATCAAATTATGGATAATGAAACACAAGAGAATTATGATTGGTGACAAACGAAAGCAGCCCCACGGTCACACTTAACATGAGTTTGTTCATTCCTGAAAGGACAGCACTACAGGCAGTTTGCTGGGTTAGCACTTTAGGGAGGGAGGGAAGGGTGGAAGGACAGAGGTGGCTGTTGGAGGACAGGAGCACAGGAGCCTTGTGCTGACATTCCCGTCTCCACTGCAGCATTATTCACAGTGTCCACAATAAGGGA
The DNA here is from genome assembly GCF_982192425.1 of Myodes glareolus. Taxonomy (NCBI): domain Eukaryota; kingdom Metazoa; phylum Chordata; class Mammalia; order Rodentia; family Cricetidae; genus Myodes; species Myodes glareolus. Next base: position 2,570,309 of record NC_142049.1, read on the forward strand.
CGTGGCCACCAACAGATGAATGGATTAATAAAGTGCTGACCTACAATGGAATATTACTCAACTTTTGAAAAAAGAAATTCTTTTATCTGCCCCAATATAGATGAACCTGGGAAACACTATATTGCATAAAATAAGCCAGGGGTAGAAAGACAGATATTGTATGATCTCACTTAAATCTTAGTCAACCTTACCAAAGGGAAGAGTGAAATGTATAAGAATACATGTGGAGAGGCTGAAAAAATGGCTCAGCTGATAAGAGCATGGCCTGCTCTTCCACAGGATCCTGGTTCAAATCCCAGTACCCACATGGAAGATCACAACACCTGCAACCCCAGTTTGAGAGGATCTTATGCCCTCTTCTGGCCTCCATGGGTACTACACATATGTGATACACATACATATACACAGGGACACACACACATAAAATAAAACAGATCTTTAAAATATGTATTAAGTGCTGAGAAATGAGAATACAAAGGACTGTGTGGTAAATGTTTGTTGGCAAAAGAAGGGAGGGAGAAGCAACGATGAGAGAGCAGAGGATTCAAAGAAGATAACCAAAGAAAGGAATCTTACGGCAAAAAGAGGACTTTAAGTAACTGTTTGGAAGATTATGTTAATGTGGTTGCATTGGTTTAACTCTGTGAAGCTCTGATACTTTGCCTGTCTAGAACAGCAGAGGGTCTAATGAAGATCTGAACGGCCAGTGGTAAGGCAGGAGAAAGGATAGACATGGCTGGCAGGCAGAGAGAATATATAGTAGGAGAAATCTGGGAGGAGAAAGAAGCAGCCCAAGAAGGAGGAGGATATCAGGGGCCAGCCATCCAGCTACACAGAAATCCACAGAGTAAGAGTAAGATTTGCAGAAGTAAGAGAACAGGAAAATCCCAGAGGCAAAGGGTAGATGGGATAAGTGAAGTTAAGTAAAAGCTGGCAAGCAGCCAGCCAAGCTAAGGTTGGACACTTGTAAGTAAGAATAAGCAAGCCTCTGGGTGATTCATTTGGGAGCTGGGTGGTGGGCCCCCCTAAAAAGTCGAAATAGAAAAAAACATCTACTATTACTATTACAAGCAACTTGTGTAGAAGCGATATTTTGTAAATGTTAGAGCAACATGGACGCCAGGAGGGGCAATCAAACACTTACCTCATCCCCTTGTAGAACAGCCTCTTATAGTCAACATTTATTATCGTCATATTCTCTTTAGCAAGCTCATTGAGGGTTCTTAAACGGCCCACGTGCTGGAAACCAGGAGCCTTGAACCTGACATAGTCTCTGTCATAACCTGGCAACCAAAGTATCTGCAAGGAGAAACAGCCAGTCAACTGTCCCGGCACAAACAGCCCAGGGAGAATGGGCGAATCTCCATTCCAGCACGGGGAGCAGTCTACAGGAAGCAGAGAAGGATTCTAGCCCTTGGTAAAGCAATCGAATTAGTTATATCATCCAATGAACTCTTAAAAATGGGGAAGGCTTCTGTGGAATTGAGTTTTCCAGGACTTCCCATCCTGCAGTTAAGGTCAAGGCCCCAAGCATACAGAAAGATTCATACAAAAACATGGAGAGCTAGGAAAGTAGCTCAGTGGTAGGGCGCCTTCATAGCATGTGTGAGACCACGGAACAGATCCTTTACAGAGAAAAAAATGTTGGTGGAGATGAACATTGAAGAGCCCTCCCCATTTGCTGATCACAAAGCCATCCTCGAGAGGAACTCCTTAGGTGTTTCCTGGGACCAGGGCTCATCTGAGGGAAGGGTCCCATTTGCAGAGACACATGGTTGTTTAACTCAGAGCACTGCAGTATTCTGAGAAGTTAAGGGATAAAAAAAAACAACTTTGCAAATAAAGAGATTGATTCTAAAAGAAAAAAACAAACAAGGAGCAAATCTCTACTTAACTAAGAACCACTGGTCTTTCTAGACCATTCTTTAAAGCTAAAGTCCTCAGCGTTGTATTGTCATGAAGCCTCCTAGGTCTGACATGACCACGGGGCAGTCACATCAGAATTACTATATACACTATTATTTTTTGTGTGGTGCGAGGGACTGAGCACAAGGTCTCGAGCACGCTAGGCAAGGGCTCTGCCAGTAAGTTACAGTCCCAGCCCTCTTTTTAAATTTTTAATTTTGAGGCAAGGTCTTGCTAAGTTGTATGGTGGTTTTGAATTTATTCTCTAGTCCATGCAAGCTTTAAACTTGCAGTCCTCCTGCCTCAGCATCCTGAGCAGCTGTAATTACAGTGATGTATGGCTGGGACTGCTTTATACACATTATTCTTTTTTTTCCTGCACATGTAGGCATGTGTAGCATGCATGTACGAATGTTCACAAGTATGTGGATGTCCACGTGTGCAATGCATGTATGTGTGCATACATACAGAGGCTAAAAGTTGACACTAGGTATCTTCTCCCACTGTTTTCCACTTACTATTTTGAGACAGGATCTCTTACTGAACCTGGTGCTCACCAGTTCCAGCTGGTCTAGATAACAAGTTTGCCCTGCCCTGTCTCTGCCTCCTGAGGGCTGGAACTACCGGTGGCCGCCACGACTGGACAGCTTTTACCTGGGTCCTGAAGATCCGAACTTCCGCCTTCAGGCTTGTGTGCCAAGTGTGCCATGCACTGAGCCATCTCCTCAACTCCTGCACCATTCCTTAACAATGGACTACTCCTCTGTTTGGTTCAGAATAGCAAACAGTCTCAATGTTTTCCCCCACTGGGATAATTTTAACTGGATCATTCTCAAATTGACACCTGTAGCTGTACAGATAATTATCTCTATTTCCAAAGGACACAAAATCCCTTGCAGATCCCAGAGAAGAATTGCATAATAGGTTGAATTCAACTGCTATGCTCCTAGACAGGCTGCCCACCTCCCAAGCCCGACCATGAATGGGGAGAAAGACGTACCAGACGTTGCTCGATGTTGGAGTCAAGGATGACCTTGACTACTCTTCGAACAAATGTGTTTCTGAAAGGATGCTTTGGTGGAGGGCCGAAAAGATCAAATATTACAAACTTTTTTTCATTTTTTGCAAGTTCCAATAACTCAGCCAGCGATGGAATTGATTGGTTGCTTGCTCTTCTTTTATCAGCCTCTGATAATGGTTTCATGTCAAAAAACGGCTTATGCTAAAGATAAACGTATTTAAAAAAATTGGCTTTGGTCAAAAACATGCCCAGGTTTCCTGGTCTGTGGTTCTGCCCCATATTGCTCCACTACCACTTCACCCACTACGCCCTCTGACACACAAACTCTGAGATGTAAGGGAAATAGAAGGACATCTCCATTGGCGATTGTAGTGTTTGGAATGATTTCTTTGATACTCTAGACTTCTTACACATGTACCGATATTCTCCATGTTCTTAGCTTTCCTTTCTAGTCTCTCGCAACGCTCAGTATCCACCCCTTCCGATCATACCTAACCTTACCACACAGGCTCTTGCTGTCACAGCTGTGTGTAACGGAAACAACATGTGCTTTGGTTTCAGGGTTCATGGGATCTAATCCTATCTGTACCCCTCATTTGTTTACTATGTCAACCTGCTGAAATCCTGCTCTCTGCCCATCCAAATGCTTCCTCCTTCATGATGCTTTTCTAAAATATTCCTGAACTAAGGGGATGTTGAGAGCAGGAAGTTCCGATGGCCCCTTATTGCGTGTCTATAAATGTATGTCTTGTTCTGACTTGATGTACTCACACACAGCTTAGACCACAGTTTAAATCCTTACTCAGTATGCTTCTTGCTGCTCATTATCTTTGCATTCAACCTTGCTCGAGTTTTCAGGATGCTGGCATTACGTCGTCAGTTCTTTGCCAGTGCAGCACATAAATGGGCTCTAGCCAAGTTCTGGATAAAGTCCTCATTTCTCCCTGAAACCTCAGGAGTTGGGTTTCCACTGTCCGTGTTTCTCTTCTCATTCTTGTCTCCCAAAGTCCTACCAGAATCACTCACTGAGCTCTGTTTGCAGCGTTCAAGGGCTTTTCTAGGTCAAACCAAAATTCTCCACAATCCTGCAAGCCAGCTTCGTTCCAGTCACAGCAACGGACCCCACTTTTCAGTACCAATTTTCTGTATTACTCTTCTCATTGTTATAGACAATATCTAGCAATAAGCCATGGGAAGGAGGAAGGGTTTACTTTGGTTTGTAGTTTGAGGGCAAACAGTCCATCACCGCAGGAAAGTCACGGCAGCAGGACCTTGAGGCAGCCGGCCACACTGTGTCTGCAGTCAGGAAGCAGAGGGCAAGGATGCCAGTACTTTTATTCAGTCCAGGATCCCCTAGCATGTGGAACGGTGCTGCCCACAGTTAATGTAGTTATTTCCAAACCAATTAATCAAATCTAGATAATCCCTCACAGGTATGCCAAAGCTAACTTAATCTAGATGATCCTCATAGACAGGCCAGGAAGTTTATTTTAGGTAATTGTAGGTTTTATCCAGTTAACAATCAATACTACCTTTGCTCAATATTCTTGACTTTTAATACCCCAATCTGTAAGAAAGGAAAGTGATGTGGTAACTGATGTGTTCCTCAGGATTGTTTTTTTGAGCCAAGATCTTGCTATGTAGTTTAGACTGACTTTAAACATATAATACTCCTGCCTTAGTCTCCTAACTGCTGGGATATTAGCTCTGTGATTCCACAACCAGGCCTTAGGATTACTTTGAAGGTTAAGCATGTATCTGATAGATTTTCTAGCAAACTGGATATACTGATAAAGAATCTATGAACTTGAGGGTTGAATGAGATAAACTTCCACAACCAAGAGGCACCAGAACCAAAAGGCACCAAAGACTGAAGCCTATCAGAACAAACATCCAAGGATGATAGGCTATCCCCAAGAAAGGTAAAGGTATATACATCCCCATGTTATTAGGAACATTATATGGGGTAGAAAAACATGAGATCAACTGACACTCATCAATGGCTGGAACACTATTTAGTCTGAACAGGTAAAGAAATTACGGCATCTGAGATAACATGTATCATCTTGCAGGACATTGTGCTAAGTGAAATGAGCCTGGTACTGAGTGACATATGCTAGCTTTGTTTATGTATGGAATCTAAGAAGGCTTTACTGATAAAGGCAGAAAATAAGGTAGCGGTTGCAACGGAACTGGTGATGGTAGTGGAGAGATGGGGAGATGTTAGTTAAAGCGTACACAGTTCCATCTAGACAGAAGTAATAACTTCAAGAACTTTTGTGTGCTGACCATAACTTAAAAACTTACTAAATCTTGAAATAATAATGCTAGAACATAATTTAAGCATTCTCATCACACGCAATATAAGATGTGTAGTAAGACATACATTAATTAGTTTGATCTATCCATTACATATGCAGACATACTTCAAAGCAGCCTGTTGGGACTGGGCACATAGCTCAGTGGTAGAGGACGTGTCTAGCATACATAAGGCCCTAGCATGATCTTCAGCACTGCAAAACAAGCAAGCAAGCAAACAAAAACTTATACATCATAAGTATGCACAACTCAGTCTTATTATTTTTAGTGTATTAGCTGTGTGGACGTGTGTGCAGGTATAGCTGTGTGTGTGTGTGTGTGTGTGTGTGTGTGTGTGTGTGTGTGTGTGTGTGCATGCGGAGACCAGAGGTGGACTGATGCTGGGCACCTCCCTCCAATCTCTCTCCGCCTTGGTTTCTGAGGCAGGATCTCTCACGGAACCTGGAGTATGGTGACTGGGCTAGACTGACCGGCCAACAAGCCTCAGGGATCCTCTCATCTCTGCCTCCCAGCACTGGGACTGCAGGCATTCGCCATCACGCTTGGCTTTTTACACGACGCTGGATGTACAAATTCAGGGCCCCACGCTTGCACCCCTAGAACTGTACAGACTGAGCTGTCTCCCCAGCTCATTTTTTAATACGTGCTCTTTGTCAGCTAAAAAGTCAATAATAACAACAGGTTTGTGTTGCGGAATATTGCTTTAACAGGACAAAGATGTGTTACATTTGTTTATGCTGTGTAATGTTACTTTAACTGTGTAAAGGTGTGTTACATTTGTGCATTTGTTTAACAATGTAAGGATGCGTTTTTAATTATGAAAAGATGTGTTGCATTTGTTTCACCTGGCCTGCCTAAGGCATCTGATTAGTTTAATAAAGAGCTAAATGGCCAATGGCTAGGCAGAGAAAAGATAGGTGGGGCTGGTGGGCAGAAAGAATAAACAGGAGGAGAGAAGGAAGAAGGAGAAGAGAACCAGGGAGAAAAAGAGGGACACATCTGGGGCAAGAAACCAGTCAGACATCAGAAGCAATGAAAGTAAGATATACAGAAGGAAAGAAAAGGCCTGGAGGCAAAAGGTAGATAAAGAGAAACAGGTTAATCTAAGTTAGAGGAGCCAGCCGGAAACGAACCTAAGCCAGGCCGAGCATTCATAATAAGAAGTCTCCATGTCATGATTTGGGAGCTGGTTGGTGGCCAAAAAGAAAAAGCCAGGTACAGGTTTGCTTGGCTTTTGAAACCGGGTATACTGAGGCTATCAGTCAAACCGGAAATAACACCTTAGCAATACCGAGTCTTTAGATTCACGAACACAATGTGTCTTCCATTGATTTACACCTTTGGATTCTTTCTTTTGTATTTATTCACAAACAAACACATGCACATGTGACTTTTTTATATTTACACACAAATAATGGATTTTTTAGTGCCAGTATACTGCTAGTATTTCATTAACTTGAAATCCCAATTCTTCATTACAAGATTATAGCAATGCAAATGATGCCTATAGATTTTTACATCCCATGGCCTTAGTAAGCTGATTAGTTCTGGGAACTTTCTAAACTGTATTATTTTGAACCCCGACACAGGGAATGGGGTTGTATGTAAATAGACAGCTTGCTTCATTTATCAAATGCACTGCACAGAATTCCCAGGGTGAGGCTGCTGGGAGTGGGGAGGGGTGTGTACTTTGTTCCCACTTGGAGGCCATCATTCATCTTCTCACTATGGGGAAGTTGACTGAAGGTTTTCTGAAGTTCTTTATCTTCTACCCCTACTTCATTAGCAGGTTTTCATCACAGGAACTGGGGGGGTGACTTGTTGCACAAGGCTGAGGATCTGAGTTCAGATCCCAGACTTCTGTAGAAGCCGGGCACAACATGCCCGCCTTTAATCCTAGTGCTTTGGAGGCGCTGACAGGGGGCTCCCTGTGGCTCACTGGCCACTTCCAGGTTTCTCACTAGAAACCTTGTCTCAGATAAAGTGGAGATGGCTTTGGGAAGATAATCCAATGGCAATCTCGGGCTGTCATATGTGTACACACACATGAGGTTTTATTTTAGCATAAATGGAATTTTGTTGAATGCTTTGATACATACATTTAAGTGATCACATAGTTTTCCTTTAGATTATTACCGTGGTAAATTACATTGAAAGAGTGTTCATGTTCATGCAAGGCACAGCGGTACACAACTTCAAGCCCAGCACCCAGGAGGAAGAGGCAGGCGACCTCTGTGAGTTTGGGACAACTAGGACTAGATAGAGACTCTATCTCAAGAAAAAAAGGAGTTTCCACGTTGGCCCAGTGTTTACAGATTTGAGGAGCTTTTATTTTGTTGAGGTGTTTTCTGTCTATGTGCAGCTATCACTGCTGTGGATACAGAGAGCCATATCACAATCAGTCTCCTCCTGAGACAGCATTGCTCCAGCAACTGGGGCTCCCTGTGTAGCTCAGGCTGGTGGCACACTTGGGATCCTCTTTCCTCCATCTCCCGTGTGCTGGGCCTGGAGCACGCCCTCCCACACCTGACCATGGTCCAGTCTGCATTACTACTAGAGCAAACTACCACAAACTCAGTGGCTTAAGAGAACACAGAGCATTTTTCCTGTTGTTTCTGTTTGTTTTAGAGATCAGAAGTTCTTTATGGGTCTCATGTGGCTTGCACCAAGGTGCCAAACAAGCTTCACACAATTCAAAAAATATCTAGAGGACATTCATGTTCAATCACATTACTGGCAGAGTTTAGCTCCCTGTGATTTGGGGAACTTCTGTAAGTTGAGAGCCTTGTCTGTTTTTAGTGGTCACCTGAATTCCTTGGTTCAGAGGCTCTTCTGTCTTCAAATCTTGTAGTTGACAGTTGAGACCCTGTCACACATCAAACCTTTTGTCTCTCTGTTCTCCATTGACAAAATCTTTTTGGTCACAGCTAAGAAAACCTTCTTTAAGTACTTGCCTGATCAGATAGGGGTCACCTGGAAAATCAGTACAATCTCTTCCCATAAAGGTCCATAACCTCAGTCACAGGTGCAGTGGCCTTAGACCATGCTGGGTAACATACTAATAAACCCCAAGAATCAGGACATTCATGCCTTTGGACAGTCACTATTCTGCCTACCATGTGTCATGAAAAAGGGTAATATTCTCCAAGGAGAAATAACAATCTTAGCAGTGTATGCTCTTAACAACAGAGTTTCAAAATTCACATGTAAAACCTACGAGATCTGAAAAGAAAAAAACCACAATTACAGTTGAAGACTTCATCATGCCTTAGTCAGTAAAACAGGTAGGAAATCCATAAGAACAGAGACAATCTAACCACGGTACTCAGCTGCATTTAATGACATCTTTTGTTTTGCTTTGCTTTATCAAGACAGGGCTTCTCTGTGGAGCCCTGAATATCCTGGAAGTCACTCTGGCAACCGGGCTGGCCTCTGTCTCCCACCACCACCCAGGCTCTGGTGACCCACGTGTCAGAGGCTGGGTCCTGAGAGCGACAACATCTGGAAATGGGGGACCTGATGGGAAATGTAGGTCACTGCGGGGAGTGCCCTTGGAGAAGCAGGTGGAATCCAGGTCCCCTCTTTCTCTATTTCACTTCTCAGCCATTGGGTGAAGGGCTTTTCTCTGCCAGATGTTCCCTTCCAAGATGTGGCCAAAGCAACAGAGCCAAAAGGCTCAACCCGTGAGCTAAGAGAAGCAGGTCTTTGTTACAGTAACAGAGATTTGACAAAAACAGAGCTATTTGGTTTCACAAGACTCTTAAGTGTAACAACAGTGATAATGCAAAGCCATCACCAATTAACAATCATTACTACCAAACAAGAGATCACCAGAATGACCGTCACACTCTGGAGATCTGAGTGAAAATAAATGGTCCCATAGATCTCTGTCTGCTACATGCTGACCCAGATGTAAAACTCTTGGCTCCCTCTACAGCACATGTCTGCCTGCATGCTGCCATGCTTCCCACCAAGATAATAATGGACTAAACCGTAAAACTGTAAGCCAGCCCCCAATTAAATGTCTTCCTTTATAAGAGTTGCCATGGTCATGGTGTCTCTCCACAGCAATAGAAACCCTAACTAAGACAACATCCAAATGATTTACTACAAAATATTACTCTTTAAAATATTTTAAATCACATATAAGATCGTAGTGGTATTTCATTTGTATTTTAATAAATAAAGTTTGCCTGAAGGTCAGAAAAGTAAAACAGCCGCACTGGCCAGCCTAACAGACCAGGCAGCAGTGACACACACCTTTAATCCCAGGAGCCACACTAGCTTGTCCTAGAAACCGGGCAGTAGTGGTGCACACCCTTAATCCCAGAACTACAGAGGATTACAAAACGGGAGGAGATGGCTCTCAATCTCAGTCTCATTCTGAGATTCCTGGAGGCAGGATCACAATATTTGGGCTGAGGTCAAGGTAAGAGCCAGTGGCTTGCTGCTTTGCTTTTCTGACCTTCAGGTTGAATCCTAATTTCCGTCTCTGAGTTTTTATTAATTGTGCTTTATAACAACATCTCAGCTCCCTTCTGGTGACACATCAGGAGAAAGCAAAGAAACCACCACAGTGGAAGTTAAAGTTACTGAATAAAACAAACTGAACTCTAGATTTCAGAATTCTCAGCAGCCATAGTCATAGTAAAACTAAATTCTACATACACACCATCTACCATGCTAAAATAAAGCTACTGATTCTAAAAAATACCCATCAAAATTTATCCTAACAACACACCAACCTGAACATTTAGAGCTACTCACAGAATTTCACAACAGAAAACGGTTGGGCTTTTGTTGTTCTTTTGTAGCACTGAGCTCAAGCCCAGGAGATGTTCCACTGCCGATCCACAGTCCCACCCCTAGGAAAAGTACTGAAGGAAGGTTTTCAAAACCCAAACCATGGACAACTTAACAGAAACATTAACTATTACATGCCACAGCCCCAAGGTGGTATCAAACTATGGAAAATATTAATGGTTATCTTTTGGTAATGAGCACCATAAAGTTCCAATAAGAACAACCCAGAAAAAAATGTCCATTAATTAAAATACCACTCACTCAATTCATCAATCCTACAGTTCCATCAAACATCTTAGTTTGGTGAAGTTTTGGCTCATCTTTAGGACTATGTTTAATCCTACAAGTCCTAGTAAGACTTCCAGGAGCATTGCTGTATATATCTGATATACAGCCTTCTCATGGAGAAAGTGTATCGTTAAAACATAACTGGGCAAGCAAGGTGGCTCAAGTGGCAAAGGTACCTAGAACTAAAGACCATCCTTCCGTAGGCCTCACGGCCTGAGTTTGATTTCTGAGACCTACACGGTAGAGTAAGGGAACCAGCTCCTGCAAGCTGTCCTCCGATCTACACACACACAAGAAATGAGATGTAAGAAATAATTGATAAACATTAATTATGGCTAACAAATCCAATATGCACACTAATGGAGCATTTATAGCTTTGTGTGCTCATATATTCATGGATCATGAGACACATCATACAGCCTACATATATGTAGAAACCTGTGATAATTTTATCATTACTATTATGATTATTTGACACAGGGTCTCACTCTGCAGCCCTGGCTTGCAAAGATTTACCTGTTACTTCTAAGCATGGGGATTAATGGTATGCTCCACCACACCTTGGTCATCTCATTGCTTTCACATAAGGAAATAGCACAAGTTACAGCCTCCTGTAGGGACGAACATTCTGAGAGACATGGCTGCTATAACTCTCCTTCCAGCTACCTCTTATATTAATAGCAGCTGGAGTATGAATCTGGAGTCTGTAAAGGTAGGTCCATCTTTACATGATTCTTCACTGTTCTTCACGTGAAACATGCTCAGTGAGCCCTTAGAATGAGCATCTGCTGTTTACCCTGGTGAGATGGTTATTTTCAAAATCAAAGCCTTTGATGTCTACATCCGGTTGAGTAGAATGTAGGCTTCATGAGTTTTTCCCAGCATGAGACAAGCTGGAAAATAGAAATTATTTTCTTCATTGTGAGATGGTAGCCTTGACCTTTCACACCTCTCTGAAATCATCAAGGGGATCATATTCGTGCTAATTTGCTATTTCAGCATTGCCAAATCTCCCCCTGCAGGCCTTATTGGCTCTTCTCCCAACTATTCCCTTCCTTGCCCTTGTTTTCTACCCTTTCCTCAGTCCTTCTTCCTGCCTCCGTAGACACACATTGGCTTAGTGTAACGTATCTCTGAGATACACCACCATCATCCATGATTCCCCTTGGTAACAATCTCCTTGTAGCATAAAGAGTACCTTGATGTAAAAATGCATTCTCCAACTTCCTCAAGAAAAAGGTGACTCAAAATTATATCATACTTAATATATGTTTTATATTTTGCTATTCCCTTAATTAGGCTGTCTTCTTCCCAAATTTCCCATTCTCATTATTTAAACTAAGTCAGAAGTTGATCTTAGATGCTTCCAAAATAACAAGAAATTTACTCTCGTTGGTACTTATCACAATGAATGGTATGGTCCATTCTAATACTGTTCCCTTTGGGCTTCTGGTATAGTTCTTATGATGCATTTGGGTTATTCATCATTATACTCCATGTGTCTTGTACCCAGTAGATACGTAGCACGTATCTGTTGAATAGTGAGAATTGAGGAATAAATGTTTCATAGTCTGCTTCATGAAGACTGTGAGTTATTCAAGATAGCCAGGGAAATGCTATGTGCATTGCAAACACACTATCAAAGACTATGAAATGCCCGGGTAGATTAAACAGTAAAGGCTGAGTTTACAAGTTTATCATCAGCCTTTCTAGTAAATGCTGACAGCATGGTCCGACCCACTGCATCCCCAGGGAATGTGAGCCCTGCCCCTAGACCAGCAGGGAAAGTGGATGCTCCAGAGCAGCAGGTGAACCTGAGCAGGGGAGGCTTGCACACAAGTCCCAGAGCCAGAGGATACAAGTCCTACCTTTACAAACCACTGGCCGGCATTCAGAGTGGACAGGAAAGTCCAGTTGAAGATGGCAGTGTGGTTGAAAGCGGCCGAGGGCAGGACCTCTCTGATGTTGGTTGTTCTACTCAGGTCATAGTCGTGCATGAGGAAAGGCACCCCATCATAGCTGCAGACGGAAGGGGAGAGGAGTAGAGGTACAGAGGATAAACCCAGAAACCAAGGCACGAATGGTTCCCCAAGTCCTTCAGGGTTGCAAGCCTTTCAAGACCTTCTATGCTCTCTCAGATCTCAGCAAAGGACTAAGTGCCAGCATCTATGCAGATATCAGCATTTCCCCACCCCAATGACTTCATCATGTGTATGTGTTCATATTGGTGGTGCTGAACGAGCAGCTTCCTTACTCAGATCCCTGATACCAGGAAAGCAGAAGGTATGGTAATGGCCTCAGAATAAGGGAGTGGGGGTAAGGCAGGGTCCTTCGAGCCATGAAACACGCCTCTACGTAGGCTTCCTGGGTTTCTCTGGACATTTTTCCAGGATGGCATCTGCTTCTCTAGACACTCTACATTGGATATTATCATAAAACCAATTCCTGATTCCTCTACTTCCCAGCTGCTTTGTGGAAGCCCCAACTTTATGACTCTTTCCTCCTTTCTCATTAAAATAACTACCGAGAAAATATCTACAATGGTCACAAGGTAATAAGGGCTATTTAATTTGTCCTAACTATAAAACTGGACAAAATAAGGGGATTAGCTATTTAGTCAAAGAACAGTTGGGTTTACAGTATTATACCTCTGGAAAATGGTATCGAGTTAATTCATCTATACCATTACACGAGCTACCTTCCGGTAGCGAGTAGTAGAATTTATACAAGAAGGGAGAACCCAAAGGGACCGAGCTATCTGGCTGCAATGGGGAGAAAGAGATCAGCTTTCAGGTTATTGGATAGAGTCCCATGGAGGATGGAGCTATGCAAAGGCAAACAAAGCAGCTCCTGAGCAATTCATAGAGTCTATGACTAAGTGTCAGTCTACACACACAAAAGCCCATGAAGCTGAGCAAAAACAACTTTTGAGTGGGTGACGCAGCTCGGTGGTAAAGGCATTTACTGTCCAGCCTGACAGTCTGAGTTCAATCCCCACAACCTACTTGGAGGAAGGAGAAAACTGATTCCCAATAGCTGTCCTCTGACCCCCACACATGTGTTGTGGCATGTGTGTGTCCATGCACATACATATATAAACACACAAGTAAATAAATGCAATAAAAATTTCAAGCAAAAAACTTTCAAGAAAAGGAAAATTATCAGAATCTCACAAGTTGCAGAACTCACATGAGGTGTGACTTAGTCAATTCCATCCAGCAAGAGAGGAGAGACCTCAGCAATTGCATGGGTATTCTTTAGAGACTCCAGAAGGCCATGCCTTAGAAATGAAGATGACTCAGAGCTAGCACAATGGACAGCCACTGAAGTGCCTCCAGAAGAGAGCTTATGACAGCCTCCAAAGAATCAGAATAGTTAGAAACAGTTCATGTACCTGCTAGGAAAGAGTCCAACATTCTTTAAAGGAATCCAACAAAGCATAGCCTTCATCCATGTGAAACTGCAAAGTCTAGCATAGATTAAAACTGCACTGGAGGAAAGTGTGAAATCCTTTGACAGAGGCAAACAAAGAATGAAAGGTGACAGGATCAGACAAAGGTGTTAAAAATTACAGAATAACATTATAAATTCTGAAAAACACGCAAAAGAAACATGAATATAAAACACATATGCAGAGCCAACTCTGACGGAATGACAATCAGGAACATCAGGAGGTTGAGGCAGGAGATGCCAAGTTTAAGGCCAACCTTGCCTACAGGCAACAGCATTTGGAGTGTGTGTGTGTGTGCACATGTATGTGTGCGTGCATGCATGTGTGTGTGTGAGTGTGTGTAGGATATAAGGAAGAAATGGAGGTTCTGGTGATTAAAACTATAATAACAAGTGAAAAGTCTGCTGGATGAAATTGACAGCTGAGGCTGGGGAGTGGCTCAGTTGGTGAAGCACTTGCTGTACAAGCCTGCGAATCTGAGTTAAAGTCCCTGGCACCCACATACCCCTGGCTCAGCACATGTGTGTAACTCCCGCACAGGAGGTGGAGACTGGCAGACCCTGAGGGCTCCCTGGCCATCCAGTCTGACCTAGACAATGAAATTCAGGTTCCGCAAGAAAGCCAGTATAAGGCAGGAATCTAGAAAGTGAGGGAGGAGGACATGCCGATGTCACCTTCCGCTCTCCACGTATGGCCACACGAGTGAACACTTGTACTACTCCCACACGCATATATAGAACAGATCCTCCTAAGAGCAGTGAATGCCAAGGTGCAGAACAAAACATGGAACCCAGGAGCTCTGGCCCAGCCAAGAGGTGGTTTATCTTCAGCTCCAGTAACTGGGACTCAGAGCTGGCTCTATATTAGCATATTTTCTGACTCTTGGGGGATTTTATTGTTGTTTTGTTTCTCAAGACAGGGTCTTCTTATGTAGCCCTGGCTGTCCTGGAACTTGCTGTGTAGACCGCTGAATGTTTCCACTATAAAAAATGAACTTTGCTATAGATATGCTTACCTTGATTTAAATATTACACTGTGTATATATTTTATACAAACATCACATGATTGTCCATATATAAGTATAATTAATGATGCAATGTGGGGCTGGAGAGATGGCTCGGAGGTTAAGAGCATTGCCTGCTCTTCCAAAGGTCCTGAGTTCAATTCCCAGCAACCACATGGTGGCTCACAACCATCTGTAATGGGGTCTGGTGCCCTCTTCTGGCCTACAGGCATACACACAGACAGAATATTGTATACATAATAAATAAATATTTTTTAAAAAAAATTAATGATGCAATGTGAAAAGGGGAAGTCTGAGTGAGAACAGCTCTCAACCCAGCTGTGGGGAAAACGGCAAATGAATACATTTTCCCTTAATGCAAGCAAGAACTTGGGCTCAGAAGCAAGCCTACTGGGTTACTGGGTACACTAGTAATACTTTTACTGGGAGACAGTGGAGCCTCCAGGAAGTGGGACACTGAGTGTGTGGCCTTTAAGGTGTTATCAGAACCCCGGTTACACCTGCCATGAGGCAGGCAGCTATGCCCCTGTATGCTCCCCATTGAAGGCCGGCCTCACCACAAGTGTGAAGGGAAGGGGGCTGAAGAACTGTGGGCTGACGCTGCTCAGACCGTGGGCGGAAGAAAGTCTCTTCCTTACTAATCTACTGTATGTTTGTGTCACAGCGGCGGAGATATGATTAACATATGATGACAGATACTTAGTTTTAAGAAGTTATTTATTTTTGAGGCTGGATCTTGTACACACACACACACACACACACGAAGGTGCGTGTAAGCTACAGTGCTGCTATGGGGGTCAGAGGACAACTTTTGAGAGTCCTCCCACTGTGGCTTCTAGGAATCAAACTCGGGTTGCCAGGCTTGCTCTCCCTTCACCGGTGGGGTCATCTTGCCAGCCCACTAAGGAACTATTTGTGTCCTTATATATCCTGGACAGTAAACCCCTTGTCAGACGCATGCTTTGCAGGCGTCTCCCATCTCCTGCCACTCTGCAGGCCGTCTCTTCACTTCAGGGACTGTTTCCTTTGCTGTGGAGGGCTTTTTAGTTTTGTATACAATTTGTTTTCACTTTTGTTTTCTGTACTTTGGAGATCTTGTCCAAAACATTTTCCCCCAGTGTCCTGAAACACTTTCCCTCAAGTTTCTTTTTAATGGTTTCCAATTACATTAAGTTTCTTTAAGAGTATAAACTATGTGTCACCCCAGGTCTGCATACACCACCATTTTTACATCCCATCTCTGGGCTTATCAGCTTCTGAGATTTCCTACCAAACTACAACCTTTTGCATCTGGTTCTCCCCCTGAGTGTAAAGCCCTCGAAGCCCCTCACACTGCAGCACGTCAGAGCCTCCTTCCTTCTTCACGGTGGAATACTGGGTCCATTCGTCCATCTGGATGCTTGCGCCGCTCCTACCTTTGGGCAGCTGTGAATCATCCTGCTGTGGACCTTCGTCTGCAGCTTCACTGTGGACATATTCTCATCTCTTTTCACTATAGCAGAGTAGGGCTCTGCTCTTTCCTCGGCCATGTGTGAGGGCCTAGCATTCCTACCCCTCCCCACGTGTCTGCCAAGCTCCCTTTGCACAGCCACCTGGATGGGCACAACGTTACGGACACTGACTCTGACGTGCAGACAGTTAGGGCTTTAATGTATTTTGAGTTGGTTTTCATTACTGGTGAGATACAGGCATTATTTTATTCTTCTGCAAGTAGCCATTCAATTTTTCTCAGCACTATTTATTAGAAAGGTTTCCTTCCTTCACTCTGTGTTCTTAGAACCTTTGCTTAAAACAAATATATACAGATTCATGGGTATACAATATCTATTGTGGTCCACTGTTCCGTATATGTCTTTGTGCTGGTATTGTGTTTTTGTTTTGTTAGGGTTTTTGTTTGTTTGTTTTCTGTTCAGTTTTTGAGACAAGGTCTCTCTGTGTAGTTCTGGCTGGCCTGGAGCTTACATGCAGACTAGCAAGGTCTCAAACTCGGAGATCCTCCTGCCTCTGACACATGAGTTTTGGGATTCAAGACATGTACCACCACATCCATGTACCACTTGCTAACCATGTTATTTTAATTACCATAGCTTAGTAATAATCTTGTATTCAGATAGTATAATTCCTTCTACTTTGGTTTTTTGTCTGTGTTTTTGTTTTTTGTTTTTTGGGTTTGTTTTTGTTTTTTGCTTTGCTCAAAACTGTTAAGTATTTTTATAGTCTCATACAAAATTTAAAACTCCTTCTTCGAGTCTATGAAAATGTCATTGGTAGACTGAGGATTACATAAATCCCTAGAGTCCTTTGAGTGCAATGGACATTTTAAAAACACTGAGTCTCTCATTCCACAAATCTAGGATGTTTTTGTTTTGTGGGTCTTCCCATTTTTCATCCACGTTTTATAGGATTTGGGGGTAGAGATCTTTTACCTCTTTAAACTTATTCCCAAGTGTTTTATTGCTTTGCAGCTGGTATGGATGGCAATGTTTTCTTGATATTGTTTGTTTGAGAGAGGGTCTTGCTGTGCACTACAAGGTGGCCTTGAACTCATGACTCTACTATCTCTGCTTTTCAGGCTGTGATTATAAGTATTATTACCATATAAGTATTATTATAAGTATTATTACCATGCCCAGCTCTTGAATTCATTCTTTATTTTAATTCTCCGTATGTGTATATGTAAATAAACTATCCCTTGCATTCATGTGTGGAGGGCAGAGATTGACACCAGGTATCTTCCTCTATCTCTTCCCACCTTTCTCTTTGAAATAGGGTCTCTCATAAACCCTGGAGCTCACCAATTGGCTAGCCTGACTACCCTTAGGGATCTTCCTATCTCTGCTTCGCATTACTAGAGTGACAGATGTGAGCTACCATGTCTAGTTTTTATGTGGGTGCTGGAAATTAGAACTTTAGTCTTCATGTTTACGCAACATATACTTTACCCATTCGAGTCCCACCTCTTGACTCCATTATAGCGAACCACCCACTAGAGGAAACAATGCTACTGGCTGAGTGTGGTGCTGGGAACTGAACCTAGGACCTCACAAATGCAAAACACATGCTCCACTTCCAGCCCAGTCTTACAGATTTCTCTGTGCTTATTTTATATTTTGTAATTTTTGTGGAAGAAAGGAGGGAAGGAAGGTACCTGATATAATTTTAATTTTTAAAAAATGTGTTGAGACTTGTTTTATGGCTTATCGTTTGATTTATCCCAGAGAAATGTGTTGTTGAGAAGAATTTACATCCTGGAGCTGTTTGGTGGCATGCTCTATAGATGTCTGTAGTGACATTTGGCAGTAGGAACAACTCAACTCTGCCATTTCTTTACCGACTTTCTCTGGGTGATCATCCATTGCTGATAATACAAGCTGGAACTCTTACTTTCATGGTTTGGAGCCTGTCTCTACCTTTAGGGCTACTAACATTTGTCTTGTCATTGGAGTATTGAGATATCGGGTCATAGATATTTAAAATGATTTCACCTTGCTGAATTGATTGTTCTACAAATATATAGTGACCTTCTTGCCTCTTTTTTACTGATTCTGATTTAAAGGTCCACAGTGTTTGATCTGAGTATGGCTACTTTTGATTTCTTCTGGATTCTATTTGCATAGAATATCTTATCCCATCTCTTCACTGATTTTTCAGTCTATGTGTGTCCTCAGAGGCAAAGGGAGTTCTTCATATAAACAACTTGGGGTTGGGGGTACTTTTAGCACAGTCATTCTATATCTTCTAGCTGGACAGCTGATCCACTTACATCTATGACCATGGCGGAGCGCTGTTTACTGATTTGCTTCTCGCGGTTTGTTCAGTTTGGATTTGTATGCAATGAGGACCACCTGGCCAGGAAAGGAACCACTCACAATGGGCTGGGCCCTCCCACATCAATCATTAGTTAAGAAAACGCCCTACAGACTTGCCTATGGAAGCATTTTCTCAATTATGATTCCATCTTCCCAGATATGTCTAGGTTTATGCCAAGTTTACAAAAACAAACAGGCACACAGACACATGCTGGCTGGCATCCCCTTCACTCTGCTTTCTGGCCAGGTCCACTTGGCATCCTTGTTCTCCTTGCCCCAAACCAATGTCCTTTTCCATCTGTGTGGGGCAGCTGTCGGTCTCACTGGTGAGAAAAGAAACTAATGCATTCACTTTGGTTGTAGGTCTTCCCCTTTATCACTCAGAATTCACACTGCTCTCCCGGCCCACAAGGAAAATCTGTCCTGGAAACACTGGGAACTCTTGCTACCTGGAGGTATTCTTTAACTTTTGAGAGTTTAATGATGGTATGCCTTGGGGTAGTTTGAGAGTTTGATGATGATAGTTGTGAGTTGATGGTTTTGAGAGTTTGATAATGGCATGGCTTAGGATAGTTTGTTGAGTGACTGGTGAACTTTGACCTTCTTGTTCCCAGATGGTTGTTTCCTCCTGTGGATTTGAAAGGTTTTGTTTTGTTTTGTTTCAATCACTGATTCTCTGATGAGTTTCATATCCCTTTGGAATTATTAAATCCCTCTTGAAATACAATAGCATGACCATTTGCTCTTTTTTTCCCCAGGTTTCTCATTATTTTTTCTTTCCTTTTTTTTTTTATTAAGAAGAACATTTGCTTTTAATTCTGCTCTAAAGCTTTTCAGGCATTCTCCACGCTTTATGATCTTTTTTCTTTCCTAACTATGTGTATCAGCCTTCCTTCAGCGATGAACAGCGGAGTTGAAGTGTAAGGCAAATCATCCCTTCCCTCCCCAACTTGCTTTTTGGTCAAGTTGTTTCATCACAGCAATAGAAACCCTAACTAAAAACAAGGGTCTCTTTGTAATTGTCTTTTACCTCCCTACCCCCTTCTCTGTTTTTTTTTTTATTTATTGTTTTTAATTGAGCTATACATTTTACCTAATCCCCTTCCTTCTTCCCCTCTCCCCATCTACCCTTCCCCTTGCCCCCCATGCTCTCAATTTACTCAGGAGATGTTGTCTCTTTCTGCTTCCTAAGTGGATCCATGTCTGTCCCTCTTAGAGTCTTCTTGGTAGTCTAGGTTCTCTGGGGTTGTGGAGTGTAGGCTGGTTATTCTCTGCTTTATGTCTAAAAGCCACTTATGAGTTAGTACATATTATGTTTGTCTTTCTGGGTCTGGGTTACTTCATTCAGTATTTTTTTCTAGGTCTGTTCATTTGCCTGCAAATTTCAAGATGTCATTATTTTTTTACAACTAAGTAGTATTCCATTGTGTAAATGTACCACATTTCCCTCATCCATTCTTCAGTTGAGGGGCATCTAGGTTGTTTCCATGTTCTGGCTATAACGAATAATGCTGCTATGAACAGAAATGCCCTTGTGGTGTGACTATGCATCCTTTGAGTATATGCCCAAGAGTGGTATTGCTGGGTTTTGAGGTAGAATGATTCCTAATTTTCTGAGAAATCACCACACTGATTTCAAGCAGCTGTACGAGTTTGCACTCCCACCAACAACACAGGAGTGTTCCCTTTACTCCACATCCTCTCCAGCATAAGTTGTCATCAGTAGTTTTCATCTTGGCCATTCTGACATAAGATGGAATCTCAGAGGTGTTTTGATTTGCATTTCTCTGATGGCTAAGATGTTGAGCACTTCCTTAAGTGTCTTTCAGCCATTTGAGATTTCTCTGTTGAGAGTTCTGTGTTTAGGTTTGTACCCCATTTTTTATTGGATTATTTGTTCTTTTAGTGTCTAGTTACTTAAGTTCTTTGTATATTTTGGAGATCTCTGTCAGATATGGGGTTGGTGATGATCTTTTCCCATTCTGTAGGTACCCATTTTGTCTTGTTGACCATGTCGTTTGCTTTACAGAAGCTTCTCGGTTTCAGGAGGTCCCATTTATTATTTGTTGCTCTCAGTGTCTGCGCTACTGGGGTTATATTTAGGAAGTGGTTCCCTGTGCCAATGCATTCAAGTGTACTTCCCACTTTCTCTTCTATGAGGTTCAATGTGGTTGGTTTTATGTTGAGGTCTTTGATCCATTTGAACTTGAGTTTTGTGCATGGTGATAGATATGGATCTATTTTTCTTCTTCTACATGTTGAAATCCTGTTATGCCAGCACCATTTGTTGAAGATGTTTTTTTTTTCATTTTAAAATTTTTAGCTTCTTTGTCAAAAATTAGGTGTTCATAGGTGTGTGTGTTGATATTTGGGTCTTTGATTCAATTCCATTGGTCTTTCTGTCTGTCTTTATGCCCACACCAAGCTCTTTCCATTGCTGTAGCTTTATAGTAGAGTTTGAAGTCAGGGATTGTGATGCCTTCAGAAGTTTCTTTATTGTACAGGATTGTTTTTGGCTATCCTGGGGCTTTTATTTTTCCATATGAAGTTGATTATTGTTCTTTCAAGGTCTGTGAAAAATTCTGCTGGGTATTGCATTGAATCTGTAGATTGCTTTTGGTAAGATCGCCATTTTTACTATGTTAGTCCTACCTATCCAAGAGCATGGAAGATCTCCCATTTTCTGACGTCTTCTTCAATTTCTTCCTTCAAAGATTTAAAGTTTTTGTCATATAGGTCTTTCACTTATTTGGTTGGAGTTACCCCAAGATATTTTATGATATTTGTGGCTATTGTAAGGGTTATATTTCTCTGATTTATTTTTCAATCTGCTTATCATCTGTATATAGGAGGATTACTGATTTTTTTTAGTTAATCTTGTGTCCTGCTATATTACTGAAGGTGTTTATGAGTTATAGAAGTTCCCTGGTGGAATTTTTGGGGTTACTTATATATATACTATCATATCATCAACAAATAGTGGAAGTTTGACTTCTTTTCTGATTTGTATCCCCTTGATCTTCTTTTTGTGTCTTATTGCTCTAGCTAGAACATCAAGTACTATACTGAATACATATAGAGAGAATGGGCAACCTTGTCTTGTTCCTGATTTCAGTGGAATCACTTTGAGTTTCTCTCCATTTAGTTTGATATTGGCTGTTTGGTTTGCTGTATATTGCCTTGATTATGTTTAGATATGTTCCTTATATCCCTGCTCTTCCCAAGATCTTTATCATAAAGGGGTGTTGGATTTTGTCAAAGGCTTTTTCAGCATCTAATGAGATGATCATGTGGGGTTTTTTTTCCTTTCAGCTTGTTTATATAGTAGATTACATTGACAGATTTTTGTATGTTGAACCAACCCTTCATCTCAGGAATGAAGCCTACTTGGTCGTGGTAGATGATTTTTCTGATGTGTTCTTGGATTCGGTATTTTATTGAGTAATTTTGCCTACTTGGTCGTGGTAGATGATTTTTCTGATGTGTTCTTGGATTCGGTATTTTATTGAGTAATTTTGCATTAATGTTGATTAATTTTAGTTTGAAGTCTACTTTGTTAGATATTAGGATAGTTATACCAGCTTGTTTCTTGGGTCTATTTGATTGGGAAATCTTTCCCCAAGCCTTTACTCTGAGGTGATGTTGCCTCTGTAACTGAGCTGTATTTCTTGTATGCAGCAGAAGGATGGATTCTGTTTTTGTATCCAATCTGTTAATCTGTGTCTTTTTACAGGCGAATTGAGTCCATTGATATTAAGGGATATTAATGACCAATGATTGATTGGTAGTTCCTGCTATTTTTGTTTTTCTTGTGGTGCTGTGTGTGTGTGTGTGCTTCTCTTCTTTGGAATTTTCTGGTATGGAATTATGTATTATTGTCTGTGTTTTTGTGGGTGTATCTCTGACTTCCTTGGGTTGGAGTTTTCCTTTCAATACTTTCTGTAGGGCCGGATTTGTGGATAGGTCTTGCTTAAATCTGTTTTTGTCATGGAATATCTTCTTTCCTCTGTCTATGTTGAAAGCTTTGCTGGATATAGTAGTCTGGGCTGGCATCTGTGGTCTCTTAGTGTCTTCATAATCCCTGACCAGGAAATATCCTGGATATTTTGTGTTAAGAATTTGTTGGATTTAACATTTTCTTTGATTGATGAATCTATTTCCTCTATTGTATCTTCAATGCCTGAGATGCTCTCTTCTGTCTCTTGAATTCTGTTGTTTATACTTGCATCTGTAGTTCCTGATTGTTTACCCAGACTTTCTGTTTCCAGTTTTCTCTTGGTTTGTGTTTTTTTAAAAAATTGCCTTTATTTCCCTTTTCAAGTCTTGAACCATTTCTTTCACTTGTTTGGTGGCTTTTTCTTAATTTTCTTTAAGGGATTTGTTGATTCCTTCCAATTTTTTGGTTGTCTTTTTCTCCATTTCTTTAAGGAAATTTTTTATTTTCTCTTTAAGGACCTTAATCATCTTCATAAATGTCATTTAAAGGCCATTTTCTTCTGCTTCATCTGTGCTGGGATGTTCAGGCCTTGCTATTGTAGAGCCACTAGGTTCTGGTGGTGCCGTATCACTCTTTATGTTGTTGGGTGTACTCTACCCATCTCTTCTTCCGATCTGAGCAGGTGGAGTCTGTGTTTCAGGGGGTCCCTTTTCCTCCAGTTGGTGTAGCTGGGGGCCATGACTCTGTTGATCGCTCCTTCAGGTGTAGGCAGAGGAGAGCCTTCGGTGATCATTCCTCCCAGTGCCTATAGGCCCAAGGCTCAGATGGCCATTCTTCGTGGTGTTGGTGGACCTGAGGCTGAGGCTCCGGTGGTCAGGTAATTTCTGGAGGCCACTGCTGTTGTCATGGTCAGCACGCTGCTGCTCACGCTTCTCCTCCCGGTGGTCTATCCTGGCCTCCTAACTATATATTTTTAATAGACTGTTTCTGAGTTCACCACTTCTTTCCTGTATTTGGTCTCTGCCACCTTCTATATTTTAATATGATGACTCATTATGTTGGTTTTTTTTTCCAGTTCAACTAAGCTTTATTTTTTTAAAAAATGTTTCCATCTCTGTCAAGTTTCTCTGAGTACTAAATCATTCTGTTTTCTTTTGAAGCTCACTGAGTTTCTTTAAAATGTTTTAAATCCACCATCAACGACCACACTAGTTAACCTGTGTTCATCTGCTTGTACCTTATTCCAGCTTCCAGGTGAGGTTACAGTTCAATGAATGTTCTTGATGCCTACGAGCATGTGATGTATTCGCCTCAGTTTTTGCCGTCTGGCTTTGTGCTTGCTTTTCTAGGAATTCTAAGGAGGCCGTGCATTTTATCTGAGTCTACACTAATTCCTGCAACCCTGTGTGCTGGGATCCGCTAGAGTACTGCCACTACTCCAGCACTAGGGGGCGATGCACCTCAAACAGACAGTCATCTGTTGAAAGCATGACCTAGAGAAGCAGTTGTAAAGCCACTCCGTCCTCCCAAACCCCGCCTCGAGCTCCGTCAGTCCCCAGACCTCACCCACGGTCACCAGCAGATACTCAGACACTGTAGGGCTCTGCCCACTCCGGCGAGAAGCCCCGTGGATGGGCCACCCCCAGCTTCTCTGCTGCCCCTACGTAGAGTCACCAAAGCTGCAACGCTGTCACACTTGGCAGCTGAAGACGCCAAGAACTGGAGCCACATTGTTGTTGACTGTCTACTGCTAGCTCACGGCTGGAGACTGCTGCAGCTGTCCACGGTGGCACTGGGCAGAAGACCATAAACCAGGGCTGTTCAGACAGGCCTGAGGACAGGAGCTGATAGGTTCTTCCCAGAGTTATGGTTCATACACCCAAGACTGACCTCCAAGGCAAAGTCCTATGCTTATTACCCCTTTCTCTTCCCCAGCATAATCTTGCTACCCAAGACTGGGGTAGTGCTAATGTACTCACTCCCAGCTATGACCCAGCCTTGGTGGCTCTCCTCTGGCCGTACAGCTGTCTCTGTCCCAGTACTCGCAGACGGACCTTCTACATCGCCCTGCCACCCATGATGCTGTCTAAGTCATAGCTGAGTCTTCCATAATGACCTGCAAAGCTTCCAGGGTGGATCCAGGCCTGCATTACAGCTGCTGTACCCATCGGGGTACAGATGTAAGGAAATTCTAAAGGCTCCATCTGTGAGCACTAGCCAGGTATACCTGTGCTGCCCATGGTCTGGGATTAGGTATTACAGAAATCTCTTGGTTGCCAAGGCTGATGTACTTGGGTCTCAGAGCCACAGGGACAAGCCCAACCCCAGGCTGATGATGGTCTAAGCCAAAACTTGAGTCAATCCTACTGACTCTCTGGTCTCCCTCCTGATGTTCAAGCATGCCTAGAGGCTCCATCTAAGATCTAGGCTGTGAAGGGGTTTAGTTTCTACCTGACATGGGTCTTCTCCAAAGGAGGAGGCATCTTGTGGCAGCTTTTGTGCTCTGTCCCAGACAGGAGAATCTTGCTTTCTTCTCTGCTCCCCAACACTGGGACAGCGATGGCAGAGGCAATCTTTCAGACAGTTAACACAGTTCCAGAGGCTCAGTCATGAACACTGGCCTGGGGCCAGGGCTGATGGGACTCGGCTCGGCATTGGAGTCCCCCTGGCAGACTTGGTAGTAGATTTGAAGTCTAAGTCCTTACTCTCTCCATGCTTCTTGGAGTTGAAGGAGAGCAACTCTTCTCTTCCTACTTCTTCACTACATCCTTCCTTATGATGCTACGAAAGCCAGGTAGTGTGGTCTCTTACCTGGCCTTCTTAGCTCTTCTAAATGAATAGCTATCACAGGGGGTATGTCTGTGGCAATATCATCATTAGAGAATTTGACTCGGCTGCCACCTTGCTCTAGCTCCTATGACATTCAGATAGAGGACCAATGTTAGTACAATCTGTATGTTCCAAATGTCTAATGAAGTTGAAAATCTTTCCACATATGAATTTTTACCTGTATATTTTATTGTATGAAATACCTATAAATGCCTTTTGCTCATTTTCTAACCGGTTCTTTTATTTTTTAATAATACCTGGGACTCTTGAAATGTTTTTTCTTTTTACTCTTATTTAATTTTCTTTAGAATTTCACACACGAGCACCATGTTCCCATGAGTTCCACTACTTCTCTCCCTGCTCCGACTCTTTGTACATCCTTCCTCCTGAGTTCATGACATCGTCTTCCATAATTATTATAATTATTACTGATATTTATATAAATACATACACTGAGTCTGTGCGGTACTGTTCATATGTACATGTCTCTAAGGACCACTTGGGGTAGGGTAACCTATCAAGAGGCTCATCCTGGAGAAAACTGATTCTCCCACTCTCAGTAACCACCTGTTACCCCACAGTGGCTCCTGTAGGGTGGGAACAAAAGACTACAAACAGCAAAAAGGCAACAAATAATAGTTATCAGCACACACTTTTCAATAATAACTTTTGAATAGTAATGGCCTTAATCCTCTAATCAAAAGATAAAGGTTAGATGAACAGAATGAGAAACAAAATCCATATTTCTGTTATCTATAGAACTCCTTTTGCTTTTAAGGTTAGGTATCACATTAAAGTGAAAGGTTGTAGTTGGGGAACCCAGGAAACTAGCGTCACTGCCCTAATATGTGACAAAATAGACTTTTAGACAAAATAAATTCAAAGAACTAAAGAAGAACACTTCATTCTGATGAAGGGAACAATTAACCAAGAAGATATTATAATCCTAAACACGTATGCACCAAACCCTCACACACCCCATTTCTTTAAAAGCATACTATTGGACTTCAAAACACAGATTAACCCTAAGTCAGTTAACAGTAGGTGATTTCAGTACACTACTTGCTCCAACATACTGGTCATCGGGACAAGAGACAAACAGAGACACATAGGAACTGAGTGACATCATACAGCAAATGGATCTCACATATGTCTACAGTACAGTCCACCAAAGACTATACTGTCTGCTCAGGAGCCCACAGAACTTTCTCTAAAACAGGTCACATGCTGGGACACAAAAAAACTCAACAAATATAGAAAACTTGAAATAACTACATGCATCATATCTGGCCACAGTAATAAAGCTTGAAATCAACAGCAAAAGAATTTCTAGAATTATATAAACTCCTAGAAATTAAACAACACACTACTGAATGATGAATGGGTAAAAAATTCAAGATGCAAATAAATTTTCTTGAAATAAATGAAAATGAAAACACAGCACACCAAAATTTCCTATGAGAGAAAATTATATTTCCTGGGCCTACATTAAAAAAAATCAAAAGGAACACAAACAAACCACTCACTGATGCAACTCAAGAGTTTGGCAAAACAAGAGCAAACCAAACCCAAATCCAGTAGACAGGAAGAAATAATAAAAGCTAGAGAAGAAAGGAATAAAGTAGGAGAAAAACAGTGAAGATAAGAGCCGGGCGTTTTAAAATATATGAGATATAGACCCGTAGACAACGCAATCAAAAGAAAGAGGAATCACAATTATTCAAATCAGATATTAATAAGGAAACGTTAGGCTTTTCTGTATAACCTATTTTATGCTATTTTATATAAACACTAAAATTATGCTGTAAAGCATTCTGTTCTTAAGCTCCTTAGAGTCCTCTTCTTTAGTGTCTAGCAGTTCTTTACATTGCATTTTCCCTGACAAGGTCGTGTCCTACGTGGGCCCCATATGACATGCAGTCTGGGGCAATAATGAAGCCTGGTATGATGCGAACGTGGGAGAGGCATTTAGAAGAGATGATCTTTGGGAAGAGATGTCAGCAAACAGAGCAGTAAGAGGCTGGAAGGATAACCTAGATCAGAGTTAAAGTCACAGTGGAGAATGAAGACCATATTTGAAGGGTTCGCTGGACCCGAACCTTTAACATGAAGCCCATGGCCATTGGGTGCTCCCAGAGATGACACAGAGAGCTCCATTACAGCACCAGTTTCAGTGAATTATGCCAAAAATCCCAGTTTGGGGTCTTGCAAGCCAGTGTTAATATCTACCTTATCATGCACATTCCAAGCCTTATGACCAGAGCTACACTTCCCCTCTCTGAACCCAGGCTACTCCTCTGTTAAATGTTTGATTTTCTGTTTGTCTCACTGAATACATTCACAGTAAAAATGAAGCCTTTCTACTTCCTAAGTTGCCTGGATACATAAATTCTACAGTGATGCCTCCCCCACCCCGCTGTTTCTGAACCTGCTCTGATCCAAACATCCCTTTGTTTTTCTTTGGACCATCACTACACCCTGCTGCCCAGCACCTTAATAATTCTTTCCAAAGAATATTTAAAAAAAAAAAGCAACAATGGCCTGGGGTGTGACCCAACGGCCTGGGGTGTGACCCAATGGCCTGAGATGTGACCCAATGGCAAAGTGCTTTCCTGGCATGCATGAGGCCCTGAGTTTGATCCCCATCATTATAAAAAGAAAAATAAACCAAGCTGGGGGCTGGAGAGATGGCTCAGCAATTAAGAGCACTGGCTGTTCTTCCAGAGAAGCCCAGTTCAATTCCCAGCACCCACATGGCAGCTCAGAACTGTGTGTTACTTCAGTTCCAAGGGACCTGATACCGTCATATGAACACACATAAAATAAACTTAGATAAATTATTTCTTTTCCAAACCAAGCTGGACATAGTGATACACACCTGTAGTCGCAGCACTAAGGAGGTAGGGGCAGAAGGGTCAGAAGTTTACATCATCCTCAGCTACACAGTGAGTTCAAAGCCATCCTAGCTACACAAGATCTGGCTTCTCAAACAAAAGCAAACAAAACAGAGTAATAACCAAGTGCAGAGATGGTGCGCTGGCTCAGTAGCCAGTGGGACCTGTCACCAAATGCAACAGCCCGAGTTTGCTCTCTGGGACCCACACGATGGAAGGGAAGAACCAACTCCATCCTCTGATCTCTATACACACAGCATGGCACCCATGTACAAGCAAGCAAACAATACTATAATAAAATTAGAAAACAAATACAAAAAAACAAATCAACAACAACGAAACCACAGGCCCTCCAGCCTCTGACACCCATCCTGCTGTCCACGACACATTCGGGGAGCTCTGTGGTTTGTGTTTGCTCATTCAGACACCTTCGTCTGGAGGGACCCATCTCTGGTCAGCAAAGTATTTTCCTTTAAGGTTGGCCCAAACATAACGTTGAGTACATACAGGTTATGTCTTTCACAGAATAGGAGGTGTCCTTTCCCTCCACTGAGACTCCTGTCTTACTCTGTCACCTGTGACTGCACATCTCCTACACCAGCTGGGAAGGAAGCACAACTGTAGCTCACCCGGTGGCATCTGCTGAACACTCAGAAGGTAGCCTAGAGTATCCCAGGTATCTAGGCAGACGTCTGGGGATCGCTAGTAAGCAAGTTCCTAAGCTAGTGCACGGGGTCAGGCGACAAGCACGGTTTGCAGTGGAGACAGATGTGACTTGTGTGCTTTGTGAGCCTGTGGTGAAGAACAGGGATGCAAAGGGAGATGGGGCTCATATATGTGGCAGACATGGAAGAAAGTCTTCAAGGCTTGTTCTCTTTACCCCTTGGGCCAGGCTTCCCGTGACACTGGACAAACCCTCCCTTCCCCCCATCCTAGTCCCGACTTTCCTACCTTAAGTACACATCAGTCTCCAGGCCGGAGGCGCCATGTTCCACGGCCTTCTCAAAGGACATCATGGTATTCTCTGGTGCCAGCTATGGAAGAAAGGAACATCAGGCCTTGTGCCCTAAAGCCTTTCTTCCAACATTTCTCTATGGCAGACATAGAGCTTGGGGATGGAGGAGCTCTGAGAAGCAGACTGGCTCCTGGCGCTGACTCTTCAAAGAGGTTGACCGCTCCCCTGTGCCAGTCACACACTGGGCGCGGTGAAGGGAAGGTGGCACAATTAACCCCGCATTCTTGTCACATCAAGACCCTCCTTTCTCCCCAGGGTCTCTGATGCGTCCGAGGCTCCCTTCTCCACCCCATGCCCCCCACACCTGCATCCATCCGTGCTCACTCTGCTCAGACCTACCATGGGTGCGCCTCTGTGTCCAAAGAATGTAGGCTTAGGCCCTAAGTTCTCCTTCTTCAGAATGCAGGGAGAATAAACCCCCAGCGGCATCAAATACAGACACAGAAGAAGGACAAGGAAGGGGAGTCCCGCAGCGATCTGGAGAGCTGAGGAGGTTGAGGGGAGGAAAATGGGTGAAGACCCCACAGCAGCAGCAGGCTCTCCTTCTGCTTCCGTCGCGCCCTCCCTTTCGGGGCTTAGGTAGAAAGACCCAGGATTGTTCAGACACACAATTTTTTTTTCAGTGCTGGGTATTGAACTCAGGCCTTATGTGTGTAAGTGTTCTAGCACTAACCTACATTTCAGAAAAAGACATTATTAGGGCGATATTGCTGGAACTTGGAAGTAAAAATGGAAAAACTGTACAGAAGGTGGGTGGAGGAAGGGAGGGAAGGCTGGACGAGGGAGGGGAGAGGAGGAGGGAAGGAGATACAAGAACAGCCTCTGGGTGGAGGAGCGTGGCTGGTTCTGAGACTGAAGACCATCCTGAGAGACCCTCTAGCTCAGGGCAGAGCAGTATAGGTGAAAAGGTACTAACAGAAATGTGAGTTCAAGGCTGAGCTCCATCACTCTGATTGCAACGGAAGATGTGTGACGTAATCAGTCTCCCAGAGTCTTCATCCTCTCTCTGTAAATTAGGTCTGTCTGCCAGCTACCGTCAGCCTCACAGAGCTGTCACGACAGTGCCCACTCAGACACGCTGATAAACCCTGGCTTTGTTTTTGCCCATTCTTTCTCATCTTCACCCACAACCATCTCCCACACCGCAGTCCGACCTTAATTCCTTCCCAACGCCTTCTGTTTTAGACCTCTGGGGATCCCACCCACTTGTACTACCTATGTGCTTCAGCAAACTGAGACCTCCAGGTCTAACCTTTTAACCTTGTGAATATATTGCATACATGTCTCCAGGACTTCCCTCCAGGTCTAACCTTTTAACCTTGTGAATATATTACATACATGTCTCCAGGACTTCCCTCCAGGTCTAACCTTTTAACCTTGTGAATATATTACATACATGTCTCCAGGACTTCCCTCCAGGTCTAACCTTTTAACCTTGTGAATATATTGCATACATGTCTCCAGGACTTCCCTCCAGGTCTAACCTTTTAACCTTGTGAATATATTACATACATGTCTCCAGGACTTCCCTCCAGGTCTAACCTTTTAACCTTGTGAATATATTACATGTCTCCAGGACTTCGTGCTCGTAATCTGCCATTCTGTATCTTCTTACTCTAACTAAAACAAAGAGAGTAGTTTAGTAATGTTCCCTTAAGCTCCTATCCAAGGAGTATGTTCTAAAATTTACTACATATACATGCATGCACGCGTGTGCACACACACACACATACGTGCGCACACACCAGCACCACTATTAAACCAGCCCTTCACTAGCCTGCATACAAACCAGGAAGCAAGTGCCCTTCATTTGACCAATAGTGAAAGAGAGACGTAGACGGAGACCCCACAGCTCTCATTCACAAAGCTGTTCAGCACACTGAGCTCACTGTCTTGTTTCCACAACACTGCAAAAGGACAGAGAGCAAACCAGCTTCAGAGGCAGTCAGCCCTGCTACTTTAAGTTCCTAGGTGTGACAGGGGTCACGTGGGATTTCTCTGAGTTACCTGATGTAACCAAAGATCACTGGGCATAGTATTAACTGAAATCCGTGATGTCTGTGTATGAACAGGCCAAGTCTTACAGAAGCACTCAGGTCAAAACAAAATCGAGATGCCCTCTGCTGTCTCTCTGTCCCACATAAATGGTGTGCACTAACAAAGCGGAAATGATGCTTTCCTAAGAGCATCTTTCTTAGAAGAAGGATGCTTGGTCCTAGAAATACTATGGTAGGTCACAGGAGTCGGAAAGCGAGACCATAAAGAGCCTACATGACACACTACAGAGCTTCCAAAGAGCACAGCTCTGTCTCTGATTGGAGGATACAAGCTGGGGAGACCAGGCAAGATTCCACTTCACACGACATACCTTCTGATTCCAAGTGGGCCACACCAATGGCTAGGGGCCAGGAAAGGAGAATCATCACAGTTATGAGGCTCAGGTGCAGAAAGGGAGCAAAGATCTGGGGAAAAGCCAAGAGTCAGACTAGCCGCATCTGGACACCGTGATGAGCAGTACAGGCTGGTGCTCACCTGCAGTGACAGCCCGGCTATCAGCCACTTGTCCTTCCAGTATCGGTTCAGAACACAGAGCAAGAAGGAGCACAGCAGGATCACCAGGAAAATGCAGACCTGGGGAAACAGAAAAGCACCAGATGTGGATCACAACTGTCCTGGGCATTGCATGGCTGGAAGGAATCACACAATTGTGTGGCTTGATGCGAACACCAATCTAGCATCTCCACCCTCTGCCTTTTTCAATTATTTTCATCCTTAGCCGGCCACCCATTTTCAGCAGCAGTCATTACAAACCTTTACCTCCTCTTTGACTTTTTTTGTTTTAAAAGGAAGTATAAGCTAAGATCTCA
The DNA here is from genome assembly GCF_982192425.1 of Myodes glareolus. Classification (NCBI taxonomy): domain Eukaryota; kingdom Metazoa; phylum Chordata; class Mammalia; order Rodentia; family Cricetidae; genus Myodes; species Myodes glareolus. The sequence goes on from NC_142049.1 coordinate 2,602,471, forward strand.
AATACATGAATGCAAAATTACTGGTCTATCAGGAAACCAAATGCATCGCAACAGTTGGACTGTTGAATTTACCTCTTATCCAAACCCAAACTTTACAAATGATTTAAAAGGGCACAAGCAATCATAAGGTACAAATAAATTATTTCCCTTGGGAAAATCTAGTCATGTAAACACAGCCCCCCATGAAAGGACTTTCTCCTCCTGCATCAGCCAGACACTCTGATTGTGAGCGTAGACTGTGAGGTGTGCTTTGAGACAAGTGTGTAGAAATGCCAGAAGGAGCCCTGTTGTGCATGGTGCGTCCTTATCCATCACTCCACCCACTGGACAACTCCAGTGAGTCCTTCTGCTGCCGTGAAACCTGTGTGCTCCAGGCTGATTTAAAGTAAAATCACCCAAGGTACATTAAGTCTAGCTTGCTAGAAAATTTCACAGAGACATCCCATTATTGCTAGCTCACTGTTACCTTAGGGTTTTTTTTTTAAATAAGGAAGTCAAGTTATACACATTTATATAAGGAGTTTTGACTGATCGCTGCATTCTGAAGTGCTCTCAGGGTATCCCTGGATGATTAAGAGATTCTAGACCTGCTGCCAATCCTACCCCTTCTGGCTTATTCTGAAAAAGAATAAGAGTAAACCTCCAAGCCCTCAAGAATCCCCCTTGCCAATGGAAACAGACTCCATAGGCCTTGTTTGTGCTGATTTGAAGGCCTAACCAAAGTAACTACCTTCCAAGGAAGGTCACCTCCTGCCATAACCCCCTTCATCTCTTCTTATTGTCCACAGACTCATACTGCAATTAGATCCCAAAATAGTCCAGGACAAGAAAGTTGAGAAAAATGGCAACAGTTTATTATTTGAATGAACAAAAAAGAAGTCCCACTGAGGATGTTTAGGAATTAAGTCTAAGGATGATGCTAGACAAGAAGAAAGCATAATTTTAAACCAATCTAATTTAGCTGGGCGGCGGTGGTACATGCCTCTAACTACAGCACTCAGGAGGCAGAGGCAGGTGCATCTCTGTGAGTTCGAGGCCAGCCTGGTCTACAAGGGCAAGTTCCAGGACAGGCTTCAAAGCTACAGAGAAACCTGTATCGACGCCCCCCCCAAGAAGCAGAAACAAACAAACAGCCCAGTCTTACTCCAGTGATATGAAACACATATCAGAGATTTTCATTTCAGAATACCAAATCTAATATTAAACAATGTTGTTGTCTGAAACTGGCTCAACCACCACTGTTTGTATCCAAAGAGGTAGGGAGAATGAAAAGCTCACTGAAACCTAGGGCTTAACTGGACACGAGCATTCTTACTTAGAGGCTAACAAAATGACATCCTGCTGAGTGTGTATGGAAAGGCCGCTAGGATAAATCTGTGGCTAGGATTTAGCCGAGAGTTTAAGCCTCCTGTTTCTGACTAAAGATGTTAGCTGCCCTTAATGAAAGTGGGACGCCAACAATTTCTCTGTCAAAGATTTAGTGAGAAGGGGCTGATGGAATAATAAGTTATTTCCATCTTCTGCTGATTAATTTATAAGAGTGTCCAGCATCTAAAATGGGCGGCATTAGCAAAAGGCTTTTTTCCCCCTTTTATATACATTCTTTCCATGAAAGAGCTCATGATTTTCAATTCCCATTTATTTTAATAATACTGAAGTTTACACTTCCAATTTGAGTTTCTCATTTGAGTAAGAGGAGACTTAAGGAGGCTACTCGAAAGACTTGACATGCTCCCAGTCCTGGAGAAACATCAGCATGACGTCAGCACCATACTCGAGGAAGTCTATAAAAAGAGGAGTGTGCCACTGTAGCTGCTCCAGCCCACGGCAGGACAAAGTCAGAGACTCCATGGTGCAGGGATGCTATTGGTCCACAGAGAGTGGAATGAGGGAACCAGTGATGAGCTATCTGAGAGAAGCCATGGTAGCATCATTTGAAGATGGATTCAAACCAAGGAAAGGTCAATCAGACCTTAAAGGAGAAGTTTCACCGGATCATGAGAAAGTAGACACTGACCCAAGAAAAATGTTATCGGGAAAGGGCCACTACCCTCTCCACCATGACAGGCATATGCAAGCGAGGCCCAGATAGAGAAAGCAGAATGCGTAGATCTGCGAGGTATATCATAGGGACAGGGAGAGAAGAGAGAAAGGGAAAGGGAGGGAGGTTGGGAGGGAGGGAGGGAGGGAGGGAGGGAGGGAGGGAGGGAGGGAAGAAAGGGGAGAGGGACGGAAGGAGGGAGGGACGGAAGGAGGGAGGGACGGAAGGGGGGAATTTACTTATCTCAGTTAAAACGGCACAAACAGGTCTGTCAGGGAGCAGTGAAAGAGGGCCAGCTACACGTATAGCACTGAGCGGTGGGAATCCCTGCCATTCCATGTACGGCCTCTGGTGAAGACTGAGCGGTGGGAACCCCTGCCATTCCATGTACAGCCTCCCGTGAGGGCTGAGTAGTGGGAACCCCTGCCATTCCGTGCACGGCCATGAGGACTGACTGCTTACCTTATGACATGTATGCAGATGTAACTCAATCCTTTCCCAGAGTAAAAAAAAGCTGAGTAACTGCAAAGCAATGAAGACACGGCAGTTATGTTATCTTACATACCCGACTAGGTCCTACCCCAGCAGTGCGTAGCTCAGGGCCCTCAAGGTGGGCACCCCTTGCACTGCTGAGGCTACTCTCTATTTTCTCTTGCCATGCTATTTCTCATCTCTTTAAGGTTTCTTCCCCGTGCCACTGACCCTCGAAGCCAGTTTAAATGTAATTTCCGATCTGTAGAGTCCACCAGCACCCTGGGGAGAATTGATTATCTCTCCTCTGGGAGCTCACAGCCATTACCACTGATTCTTCCTTCTGGCATTTCTGTCCTTCCCTATGACGGACTTCATGCCTGGCATTACTTAGATTCACTTATAAGAGAAGAGAGTTTAAGAGTCAACTCTCCCAAGGGTCACTTAAAAGCTCTTTCCAGAACTGGTGCTGATGTTGTGATTGTCATTAACATTGTATGTGCTCAATACATTTCAAATCTAAGGCTAAACCCAGCCAGTCATCAAGTCAGTATGAGCATAGACACTGAGAGCTCACGTCCTCCGCTGCTAACATATCAATGCACAAAGCACTTACCTTTTACTGGAATAATTTTGTGTATATTTTTATTTAGCCATATAAAAGTACATTTTATTAAGTATTATCATTATCATTTGGAAACTAAAAAGCAGCCAAGGCTTAGAAGAGCTGTGTGACTTAACCACGACTACTGTGTGAGCTCCGGAACTGACGCCAGGCCTCGCCCCGTCTCCACTGGTGTCCAAAAGAGGAAGGTAGAGAGTCTGCTAAAGCCATGACTCCGCTGGACACTAACACTTTCACACTGGAAGCTAACAATCCCGTTTCCCACTGACTGTGCACAAACGCCGTACAAATCAGAAGCCCAGAATTTAGCCCTGGGCACACACTACACCTGCATCCTCCTTACTGAAAGGAGAGATTCTCAGCTGGTCTCTCTACCTTCACATTACAGCTTCTGGTATGAATTTTCCTACAATGGAAACTCGTGTCTACCACGTTACCTTACTTTACGTTCAGAAGCTGTCTCCCATCACAGGTGTGCCTCCCACCACTCCACACCACTCCCCTCCTAACAAGCATCAGATATGCTTCTCTCTCACTCCTCTCCCACAGTGGGTTCCCTCAGCCCACAATGTGCCTCACATTTCAACCCCCGTGTTCAAATCCGTTGTCTCTTCGAAATCCCACTCCAGTGCTGCTACTGTGTGTGCACACATCCGCACCAAGTACACACACATGTTCATGGACCACTTTTATCTTGGGAGCCGGAAGTTGGCTGTTGAGCCACCTGGCCAATGAGCTTCAGGGACGCACCTGTCTCTGAGCTGAAGCTCTGCAGCACTGGTTTGATCTGGAGATCGGAACCTATGTTTACACAGCAGACACTGTCCTGACTAAGCTGTCCCCCCAGCCCTCCAGCGCTGCTCCTTCTAAGAAGTTTTATTTTGGTGCGGGAGAATTGTCTGTATTCTGTCAATCATGTATTTTAATAAAACGCTGATTGGCCAGGCAGGAAGTATAGGTGGGCCAACCAGACAGGAAGTAGAGGCGGGGCAATGAGACTAGGATAAGGCTAGGGAGGAGAAAACTCCCTTAGTCACTCCTGCGCAGACCACCGAAGAGGCAAAATGTAAGCTGTCACGCTGAGAAAGGTACTGAGCCCATGTGGCTAACATAGATCAGAATAATGGGTTAAGATAAGTCATAAGAACTAATAAGTAGCCAGAGCTAAGGGCCAATCAGTTTATAATGTTATGGAGTCCTGTGTGTGATTTTCTCTTTGGGAATTGCCAGTTGTGGGGTACCGGGTGGGACAGAAACCCCAACAAGCCGGCCCTCGTGTTACATTATTTGATGATCTTTGCTGGCAGGGATCTCTTCCCTCTTAGAGGCCCTGGTAATGCATTTGGGCATCTGTAATGATAATTACCAAGTTCCATGTGCAGTAGTGACTTTGTCTGTGATCCTAAACACTGGATGAAGAAATAATCACAGCTCTATCTCACACCAGTCTGTGAGGACTACTTTTCATGGTCATTTTGATTTGATTTAGGATCTCCATGGAAACACTTCTGCATGCGTCTATAAGAATTTCTACAGAAAGATCTAACTTAGGAGGGAAGACTCTCTGAATGTGGCCAACAGCATCCCATGGGCTGAGGCCCCAGAATGAATAAAAAAGACAAAATGAGTGGAGGGTAAGCCATCTCTCTTGGCTTCCTGACTGTGATTTGACGTGACCAGAGGCCTCACACACTTGCCTCTTCCCACACAGAAGACTGCATCCTCTCAGGCTGCATCTGTCCCAGCGATGAGAAATGGAATGAGCACGCAGTCTCTACTGAGAGCTCTACATGAAGATGGGAACTACGCGCTTTCATTTTATTGATTTCTACATAATCAGTACTCATTACAATATTTTCATAATAATGATTACATTTTTAGAAGAAAAATATTGCAATTGACAACATATTCAAGGGTTGGACTCTTGTGTGCCAGAGAGGTGAGTGGGAACATAGGATTATGAAATCAAGGCAAGCACCCGGTGTCCAGTTAAAGCTACCTCTCAGTTAGTCTCCATGTCCATGGGTCCTTCTCTTGTGTGGTGTCTATCTTCAGGCACTATGACTCCAGCACATCACGCGACAGGGTCATATGCAAATAACCTGCAGCTGAGCTAGGAGATTAGCATTTGCAGAGTATAAGTCCCAGACTGTGGAGTAATGTGCTAGGTGTTTAAATGATAATGCTAGTGAGCTCCTGGATAGAGTACGAAATGGGGGAATAAAAAAAAAAAAGGTGCTCTGTCACCCTCTCAAAGGACCAAACTAATTAGACAAATCCTCTAAACAGCATAAATCTTTCAGCCATCCCTTGTGCATAAAACTGAAGCGGCCGATGTAAACTCCCAGCTCTACGAATATTAAAGACTCCAGATAGATACAACAGCACAGGAAGGAGCAACCTGTGAGGCTGCTCAAAAGTGAAAAATGAGAAGCATCACTCACCAAAAGCAAGGACGTGTAGGCGGTCATGAGCCCGGCTGTACTCAACATAAAAATGGACCACAAGAACCAGCGTTTTGTCCCTAGATAAACAACCCTGAAAAAATACATTTCAATCCTTAAAATATAGCAGGGATCAATAATAGCATCTACATTAAGGGTAGAGACAAGAGTAGACTAAATGGGGCATTAAAAATTGGAGGGAACGAGAGGAGAAGCACTCTGTGAACAGATCTTATGAGTGCTTTGGGGATACTTTTTTTTTAATTTTGTACAATAGGCAACCAGTGATGTTAATGTAGCCTCTATAAGTGGAGAGATGTTAAAAAAAAGTTATATATAACATATATCCAAATTTATATCATCTTCAATAAACAATGTGATGTAGAAATTCTGCACTATCTAAGAAAAGGGAATCACCCCCTGAATTCATTACATCAACATGACCAGTCATTTCTCCCTTCCAAGCTCCCTGTCCAGGAACACGTATACCTGTAGCATGATTAATAAAAATGCAGGAGACAGATATTGGGGCTCAACCTGAAGACCAGAAAAGCAAAGCAGCCAGCCACTGGTTCTTACCTCAACCTCAGTCTGAAAATGGTGATATTGTCTCCAGGAAACTTCAGAATGAGACTGTGACTGAGAGCTGTCTCCTCCCATTTTATCTTCCTTTCTAGGGCTGGGGTTAAAGTCGTGCACCACCAGGATTAAAGGCATGCACCACCTGGTTTCTATGGCAAACTATCATGGGTACTGGAATTAAAGGTGTGGGCCACCACTGCCTGGTCTGTAAGGCTGGTCAGTGCAACTGTTTTATTCTCTGATCTTCAGGCAAGCTTTATTTATTTAAATACAAATGAAATGCCACTACATATACCTTCTTACATAACTGCACTCATAACCACCATATAAATTGCTCTCATATGTATGAGAGATACGTCCCAATCATTCTGCTCCAAAAGTACCGTCTGTGGGAAAACTACTAAAGACTTGTGAGGGGAGACACTGTTGTATTTGTTTAGGTTTTCTATGTCAATGAAAAACTTTAAAGATATAAAATATATAGAGTGAGACTATAACCACATTAAAAACAATAAAGGAGGGGCTGGAGAGTTTGCTTATTGGGCTAAGAGTACTAATTATTCTTTCTATAGGTCCCGAGTTCAACTCCAAGCAACCAGGTGGTGGCTCACAACTATCTATAGTGGGATCTGATGAATAAAATACATAAATCTTAAAAGAAGACTTAAAAATAACAAAGGAAATGCCACTTTTGTAGGGTTTATATGACACACCATGAAGGACCGGGTAGGCAGTCCTCAGTGAAGGGCCTGCGAGGGAAGGGCACTCCGGGAAAGAGAGCCCTGTAAGGAGGGTTTGGGTGGAGCGTAGTGCTAACACTACGTCTAGCATATGAGCCCCAGGTCAGAGGTTTGGTGGAAGTCAAAAGGGGACACAGTTAAGCTTTCAAAATAGATGAAATTGTGCCCAACAAAACACAATTAATAGAACAATCAGAGAAGATTTTTAAAATGTATCTGTTTCAGTTTTCAATCTTGAACCTTTTCTTTCACCTGTTTTTTCTTGGTTTTAAGGAATTTGTTGATTTCTTCCAATTTTTTGTTTGTCTTTTCCTCCATTTCTTTGAGGGAACTTTTCATTTCCTCTTTAATGCCCTCAAACATTCTCCTAAAGTTATTTTTTTAGATCATTTTCTTCTGCTTCGTCTGTATTAGGGTGTTCAAGTGGTGCTGTGGTGCTCCCTGTGGTGCTGAGTGCTCTTACCTTGTTGTCCACCTATCTTTTCCTCTGATTGGTGTCGTTGGGGCCGGGTCTCTGGTGCCGGTGGATCCAAGGCTCAGATGGTTGTTCTCCTAGTGGAGTCAGGGCAAGGGTTCCAGTCACCCCGAGGTCACTCTGCATCCTCAGCATTCCTGGAGGTAGTTTGGTGCTCCCGGAAGTTGCTCTGCAATCCCAGAGGTCATTCGGGCCTGCTCCCAAGGAGGTTGCTCACTTGGGTCTGCTCTCTCAGAGGTTGCTCAGTCCACCTGCTCCAGGGGAGGTTGCCGGCTTGAGCTCAGTGCTGGCTCGGTCCCCCAGAGGTCACTGGCTCTGACCTGCTCCCACGGAGGTCGCTCACTTGGTCCTGTTCCCACGGATGTTGCTGGCTCGGGCCTGATCCCGCAGAGGTCCTAGTCGTTCGAAAATATTCTTTGTCTTTCTTCCTTTTGTGAGAGTGGGAGGCACAGCATGCGTGTGGCAGTCAGAAGGTAACTGTGCGAGTCTGCCCTCTCCTTATATTGTGTAGGATTCAGGAATCAAATCTATGTTGTCAGCCCTGGTGACAAGTACCTTTGCCTGTTGAGCCATCTTGCCTGCCCCAGTATGAGTCTTCTTAATGAACTGGAACAGCATTTTATATGCAGCCTCATTAAATGCCAGCCTGTCATCTAAAAATCTTATCCTCAAGAGCACATACTCCACATACATACACAAACACACATAAACACAGTTTTAAAAAATACATCTTTTTTAAGTAAAAGACTGTATCTTCTAGTACTGCTGTGGACAGGCTCTGTGTAAAGGTTTCTTTAGAGAAACACAACCACAATGAGTGGTACAGAGTAAAGTTTATCACAGGGGTCGTATTTCACACTTCCGGGAACACGGAGGATCCGCATGAGAGGCCTCTGCCCCTATATTTGGTGGCAGGCCTCACTTAAGTCACTGTTAGTCAGACGGGCAGTCGGGAAGAAACTAGAACTTCCACAGATGCACTGGAACCGTAAGAACAAACTCTAAGCCACGGCTGACTCACAACCTCGAGCTTTGATTGCATGAGCAACCTAAGAATCTTCACCACACGTTGTACAAAACCTCATACACTACTCAGACAAGCTGCAGAAAGAGGTGGGGTCAAAGACAAGGGAGCTGCAGATCTCAGCAATACCCATGTCAACAAGGTATGCAGATCAGTGCATATTAGTGACTCCAACTTCAAAGTAGAGAAACAGGTGTTGCCTCACCTCTGCCTTCCAAACCACATATCAATTTCTCTTGAAACTGAAACTGTACAGTGAAGAGAAACTAAGGTTCAGCTTAAACAAGCTGGCAATAGAAAGTCTCTACCAATATCAAACTCCAGGGGAAAGAAGCAAGACAAGCTTAAAGCAGAAAGAAAACCACACATGCACACCATCGGAACACTATGGAAATCAAAGAAAGGGGAAACTCCTAAAAGTAGGCAGATTAGGGTCAGGAGATCATGGGCAGGCAGCACGCTTCTCAACATAAACCAAGCAAGGAGACAGCAGAGCAAGTGAATCACGGGGCTCAAAGAAAAACTGCAAATTAGAGTTCTAAGCCTGTCTAAGATCCCCTTCAAGGATAAAGATGAAATACAGCCATTTTAGCTAGGAAGTGGTGGCACACGTCTTTAATCCCAGCACTCGGGAAGCTGAGGCAGGCAGATCTCTGTGAGTTCGAGGCCAGCCTGGTCTACAGAGCTAGTTACAGGACAGGCTCCAAAGCTACAGAGAATCCCTGTCTTGAAAAGCCAAAAACTAAAAATAAAAATAGTATACACATAATAATATAAAACAAGTACAGCAGACAGCTGGGCTGTGATTGTCACTTGGAAAAGTGACCATATATTTTCCAATTTTCTGTATTTAAAAAAGTTATTTCAGTCTACGCACTGTGCAGATACGTACTCACGGGTGAGGTCAGAGGGCAGCTTGCTGGAGTCTGGCCTCTGCCTTCATCACGTGAGTCCCGGGGATTACACTCAGATCGTCAGGCTCCATGAGAAATGCCTTTACCTGCTGAGCATGGTTCCAGCATCTCCTTTACCCCTGAGCATGGCTCCAGCATCTCCTTTACCCCCTGGGCATGGCTCCAGCATCTCCTTTACCCCCTGAGCATGGCTCCAGCATCTCCTTTACCCCCTGAGCATGGCTCCAGCATCTCCTTTACCCCCTGAGCATGGCTCCAGCATCTCCTTTACCCCCTGAGCATGGCTCCAGCATCTCCTTTACCCCCTGAGCATGGCTCCAGCATCTCCTTCACCCGCTGAGCATGGCTCCAGCATCTCCTTTACCCTCTGAGCATGGCTCCAGCTCTAATTTCTACATTTAAGATAATCAACTAGATTTAACTCTTATACAGAGAAAAATAAACTGCATTTGATTAAGGAAAAGAAAAGAGCCTCACACCTACACACGCCTTCTCCCGTAAACACTAAGTAGGAGGTAAGGTTTACAGTGATGCTGGAGGCATCAGGCCAGAAAAGCTGAGATGTCTGAGAGTGGTCAGGGAGACATTTAGCCATGAAAGGGAGTTGAGAAGGAACATGGGTCCCTCTGCCCAGAATTCCAAGTGACCCTAAAGACAAAAGAAAGATGCAAAGGCTGCAGGAGAAGCAGCGAAGGCAGAGAATGACTGTGGGACATAAACCGCGAGGAACAAGAAGTGTGGGCATCAGTCATCAAGCAAAGGGACTTCAGAGTAAAGAGGACAGAATACTTACCTGAGGGCTGGGCTGTCGGAAGCACAGAGGAAGCTGTGAGCACCGTTTGGTCTGCAGTGTGACTGAGCACTGCTGGAAGGGAGGTGTAAGTCTGGGTGCTGAATGTGTGCTCACTGCCCTACAGTTACACCTCTTACCCCCAGCTGTGCAAAATCCACGTTTGTCCACCTGCTAAACCACCAGATCTTTCAGCCTGGGAGAGCCCAAGTTTCTACCCAGTGAAGGAGCCCGTATACCAATAAAAGTACAGAAATGAACTCACCAGTCAAAGCCGTTGTACTCGTTAGAGGTCTCAGCCCACACGAACAGAAAAATCACGGACAGGACGAACGCAACTACCAGGCACACATAAAAAAACTGCTCTTTCTGAAAAGAGAAAGAAGCCTAACTTAGCGCCATTGTCTATGTCATCTCAGTGATCCTTGTGCACCAAGGTCAGGACTGTTCTGGTGTTGGCCATTACCCTCCCTAGGCTAGAATAACCTGAGGTTTAAGAGACTGCAGACATACGTAGAAAGGGCATCCTGACAAGCTGAGGAGACCTAATGGGCACTGGGGCAGCAAACCACTACCAGGAGTGTAGTTGGGTGACACACACCTTTAAAAAGCATATTACCAGGCTGGAGGGGTGGCTCAGCGGTTAAGAGCACTGGCTACTCTTCCAGAGGTACCGGGTTCAATTCCCAGTACCCACATAGTGGCTCGCAAGCCTCCATGATGACGCCCTCTTCTGGCCTGCAGGTGTACATGCAGAGCACTCATTCATAAAATATAAATAAAAATTAAAAAATAACAAATAAAAAGCATATTACCAAATAATGTCGCCGCGCTACTCAAACCCTCCCAGAGCTCCCTGTGCTACTATAGCTCCCTATGTTACTACACCATCGCCATCCAAAGAGCCTTTCAAGCCCACCAGGTTGTCTAGGATTAGCTCCACCCACCCCACCTTTCCAGAGGTTAGCCACACTAGCTGCTTCTGTAACACATCAAATGCCACCCACTCCGAAGCCAGGTGCTTAGCACGGCTACCTGGAACGCATTTGCCCCAACACAGGGCTAATGAGTCCATCTCTTCATTTGCAGATGGACCAAAGGAGTTTCCACAGGCCTCTAACTCCTCCTTCCAATTTCTAATATACATTTCAAATTCATCTTGAAAAATCTTACTGCTATTTGAAAGCACCTTTTCTATTTATTATTTATTACGTAACTGATCCCACTGGATAAGTTAAATTTAAGCTGCTGGAGGCCAGAGCAAGGTTCCAGATGTTTTGGCTACTGTGGCATAAATATCTGATAAACTTAATAACTTTCTGCTAAAAAAAATCTGTTTCTATTCTTTTAATCTCATCACCATTCTGACTTGAAATTTTTCAAGGGTTCCTCTCTGTTGATAGGATAAAGCTCAACTTTTTTAGCCTAATGTAAAGGTGTTATAATTTCATCTAAACTTTGTTTTCTAATCCTAATAATTATTTAGTCCTTCAAATTTTCCTAAATTCAGCACTGGAATCAAACTCTCCTTAAACACACCATTGAGCTTGTCTTTCTTTGGATTTTTTTGGTTAATTTCACACATACACTCACACACACTCATACACTCACACACACTCACTCACACACATACACACACTTAAACACACACTCACACTCACACACCCTCATACTCACTCACACACTCGCACACACACTCACACACATATACACACTCACACACTCGCGCATACACACACATACACACACTCACACACACTCTCTCTCTCTCACACACACACACACACACTCCGAACCCTCCTCTACGCATTTCCCTTCATCGCCTCCCAAAGCAGCGGCCCTAAGAACCCTGCAGTAATAACATCAGTTTTATTATGCTCTGCTCAAAGTGCATCCTACAGAAATCTCTTCTTTCCCACAGCAGCTCCTGCCGTGGGCTTTGTTGTTAACGTCTACCTTATTCTAACATGGGCACTGAATCACAAAGATGCTAAGAGCCTTGCCTAAACCCTTACAACAATGGGTCACTAACTCAGGGACGCTCAGTAGCAAAGCCATTGATTGCATCTGGTGGTCTTCCCCTTTATGTTTTACTCCATCTGAGTAGAAAGGATACTTGGAAATTATTCAGGGCCTTTACCTAATTCGATTCTCTATCTACAGAGAGGCGCTGGTATATCACATAACCAGCCCAAGTTATAGCTATAATTTCAGCCCATACATACTCTGGTCCAGTGTTTTACCATTGTACTAGACTGCCCTAAATGCTGCCCTTTTCAACACAGCATCTCTTTATATTTACCCCAGATCCTTTATAGATCTCCCAAGTAGTAATGAATCTGTCGAACCTGCCCATTTCTCCCCATATCTGCCTTTACCGCTCCAGCCCCTGCCACCCACATCTCCTATGTGGAGCACTGCCACTGTTCCCCCTTTGAAAGCAGGGGTTTCCTGCATTGGCCCTTCTGATACCCCCTCCACCACTCAAATAACCATTCCAAAACACAGGTCATAGCATCAAAGTATTCCCCCTCTGGTGATGGAGATCAAATCCAGGGGCAATAAGCTTATGCTCCACCACTGAGTCACAGCCCAGCCCTCTTCAGGTATCCTTTACCTCCTGTATAACGGGTAAGCTTTAAAACCGCGCTACCCGACCCGTTTCCCTTGCCTTTGTTTCTCAGCAACTGCTCTACTCCTTTCTGCTCCACCTACCCCAGCAATCTCCACTCCCTGTGCGCTGACTCCTCTAATACCATTTCTCATATCACACGCAGTTCTTAACCGCCTCCCACACTCCTAAACAGTGCGTGTGTGCATCACACTCTTGCTGCTGTGCTAGGCTGCGAGGTATGCAGCTTTCCCCAGCAGAACAGAGTTCTTTGAGAGCGGCACATTTACGACTGCAGGAAAGCTAAATATCTGGGCATGAAAAGTACAGGGGCAGAAGGACATCCTTGATTGCTCCAGGGAAGCCGCCCATTACCAGGCAGAAGAAATGAGAGATCCAGGGCTGGGGATGTATGGAGCTCGAAGGTAAGCTAATTACCAAGTGTGTGCAAGGCCTTAGACTCACAATCATCGAAATCCCAAAGACAGATAGTTAGGCAGATAGATACATACATATAAAATAAGATACAAGAACAGGAAATTAGAGACTAATTAGTGAGATGCTTAGACTCAAGTGGACTATGTTTACAGTCGAGTGAAGGCGCACGATTTGTTCCTCTTCCCATGGACGTGTGTTCATTATTTGACCTATCACACTGCATAGTGCACCAGAGGGCTCCCTATCACTGCTCAGAGAGCTTCATGCTGCCACTCGGGTTCACTAGAAGTCCACGTTAGTGGAAATCAAGCACTTGCTTAGCCAGGAGTGAAGAACATCATGTTTTCTCCTTATCAGGTTCCCTGTCCTCCCCGCTGCCATTACTGCGGAAGACGCTTTCTCCTTGGGAACTGACAGACTAGAAAATAAAGATTCAGGGAGCTGGTGAGATGACTTAGTGAGTAAGGACATCTGAAGACCTGAGAAGAGAAAGTGGGAAGTACACTTGAACGCATTGGCACAGAGAACCACTTCCTAAATATAACCCCAGCAGCATAGACACTGAGAGAGAGAATTAATAAATGGGACCTCCTGAAACTGAAAAGCTTCTGTAAAGCAAAGGACACAGTCAACAAGACAAAACAACAGCCTACAGAATGGGAAAAGATCTTCACCAACCCCACATCAGACAGAGGTCTGATCTCCAATATAAACAAAGAACTCAAGAAATTGGTCACCAAAAAAACCAAATAACCCAATAAAAAATGGGGTACAGACCTAAACAGAGAGCTCTCAACAGAGGAATCTAAAATGTCTGAAAGACACTTAAGGAAATGCTCAACATCCTTAGTCATCAGGGAAATGCAAATCAAAACAACTCTGATATACCATCTTATACCTGTAAGAATGGCCAAGATCAAAAACACTGAAGACAACATATGCTAGAGAGAGTGTGGAGTAAGGGGAACACTCCTTCATTGTTGGTGAGAGTGTAAACTTATATAGTCACTGTGGAAATCAGTATGGAGATTTCTAAGAAAATTGGGAATCAATCTACCTCACGACCCAGCAATACTACTTTTGGGCATATACACAAAGGAGACACACTCACACCACAAGGACATTTGCTCAACTATGTTCAAAGCAACATTATTTGTAATAGCCAGAACCTGGAAACAACCTAGATGACCCTCAACAGAAGAATGGATAAAAAAAATCTGGGTACATTTACACAATGGGAAACTACTCAGCAGTGAAAAAAAAAAGGACATCTTTAAATTTGCATGCAAATGGACAGAACTAAAAAAAACCATCTTGAGTGAGGTAACCCAGACCCAAAAAGACAAATGTAGTGTGTACTCACTCCTAAGTGGATACCAGACATAAAGCAAAGGATAATCAGCCTGCAGTCCACAACCCCAGAGAAGCCAGAACCCTCTTCCAGAAACAGATGGAGACCGAGGCAGAGACAACCGAAGTGAGAGAGGGGCAATAATATGACAAAGGGGTCAAGACCATAATGGGGAAACCCACAAAATCAGCTGACCCAAACTAGTCAGAGATTACTGACTCTGGACTGACTACTGAGGAACCTGCATAGGACCAAACTAGGCCCCCTGAGTACAGGTGACAATGGTGTGACTTGGGCAGTATATGGGGCCAATGGCAGTGGGACCAGGATCTAAGTCTAATGCGTGAACCGACTTTGTGGAGCCCATTCTCTATGGAGAGATACCTTGCTCAACCGACGCACAGGACTGGGAGGGGGTGGGGGGGGGTGGGGAAGGCCTTGGTCCCACCTCAACGAGGTGATGGGACAGATTTGGCAGAATTATCAGGGGAAGCCTTACCCTTTCTGGGGAGTGGATGGGCGGTGGGATGGGGGAAGGGAGGGGCAAGAGGAGAGGAAGGAGGGGGAACTGGGATTGGTATGTTAAAAAAAAGATACACATGATACATACATGAAAAAAAGATTTGAGCCTTCTTGTAATCTCCTATGAACATCTAATTGCATCCAAATCTTCAAAATTCAATGAATAAATATAAAAGTGCATGAAAAAATGAACGAATGAATGACACATGGTTGCAATCCCACAACTCAGAGGTCGAGACAGAAGGATCAGGAGTTCAAGGTTTGGCTCATTTATATAGCAAGTTCAAGGTCAGTCTAGGCAACAAGAGATCCTGCTTTAAAACACTGGGGAGCAGGGAAGAAAGCAGGCAAGAAACAAAGGGGCTTTTGGATGTAGTTCAGCAGTACAGCTCTTGCTTAGCATGCAAGAGATCCTAAGTTTAATCTCCTGTAAAACAAAAGAGAAGGAAGAAGGAAAAGGGAGGAAGAGAAAGGGGGGAAAAGGAAGACAGCATGTATGTTTAACTCTGGCTCTAGGCTTGCCACAGCACTTTGACAGGAAGACTGGAGCTTATTGTACCTGACCTTGGAAATCCCAGTGAGCACTCCAGAGGTTAGGGACCCCCCCCCCCACACCCACAGCTAAGGAAGTGAATCCAGCTCCTTTCCATCTCTATACCCAGGAGCAGCAACAGGATCCAAGTTCAGTTCTCTCCCACTCTGTGTACTGCCAGTGGCAGCTGTAGCAGCCAGTCAGGAAGGTGATGCAGCATCTCCGGCTGAAGAAGCGCTCTATCCACAGATTGGGGTGCTCATCTGACTTTCCTGCCGTCTTGCTCCTAGACTCAGTTAGGCTGTTCTTATGCATGATTCACCCTTTGCTGGAAGGACAAACGAGACAATCAGAACCGAGTGCAGCTCCGGTGCATTTACTCTATCTAGCCTGCCATCTACAGACGGTCTATCAGCAACGAGAAGAGAATCCATTTACAACCAGGGGTGGAGTGTGGGTTGGGGCAGAGGAACGGAAGCTGCAGTCAAGCTCTCTGACTGACCTGCTGAAGCACTTTCCCCCAGCCATTGTGCCTTCCTTCCTAGATGCAGTTCTCTCGCTTCTGAAGTGGGACCACATTCTATTCTAGTCAACTCAAAGATGCTCATAGCATCTAACTGCAATATTCTCTGAAATAACGCAGATGCTCAAGGCATGGGTGAATATATGAAAAATGCCATCCTCGACCAATGTGTGATCCAGACCCAGCCCCCTGGCCCCGTTCTTCCTTCCTCTGTCTTAGGTGGAGTCACTAGGACTGTGACAGACACCACGACCGAAAGCAGCTCGGAGAGGAAGGGGTAGTTCCCACAGTGAGGCAGGAACTCAAGCAGGGCAGGAAACTGAGGCAGGAGCTCTGCTTACATAGCTTGCTCAGCTTGCTTTCTTATAGAACCCAGGACCACCAGCCCAGGGATGGCACCACCCACAATGGGCTGAGCCCCTCCCCCCATCAAGCACTAATTAAGAAAATGCCCGACAGGTTTGCCTACAGCCCTATCTTATGGAGGTGCTTCCTTAACTGAGTTTCCCTCCTCTCAGATGACTTTAGCTTGTGTTAACTTGACATAAAGCTATACAGCACACTCTCTATGTGGGGTCAGTCACAGTTAGCTATGCATGGTAGAAAATCCAGCAACAGTTGAAAAAATACACCTTTGTTTTCTGCTTTGTTTTATTGAGACATGGTTTGTGCAACCGTGGCTGTTATGGAACTCACTCTGTACACCAGACCGGCCTCAAACTCAGAGATTTTCCTGCCTTTGCCTCCCGAGTGCTGGGACTAAAGGCATATGTGACCACTGCCCAGCTGAAAAATACACATTTTTTTTCCTTTTTGCCAACAACAACAGATTATACACCATGGTGATGCACATCTGTAACCCAGCATCTTTTAGGTTGAGGAGAAAGAAGGGTTGGTTTCAAGTTTGAAGTTGATGTGGACGGCATATTCAGATCATGTCACAAAAAGATGAATTTGAAGAGAGAGAAATCAGGAGAGAAGGAGAGAAGGAGGGAGGGAGGGGCTGTGGCTTCACAGTGGCACTTTACACTTTGCTGTTCACCTTTCTCAGTACAGAGCCTTCTCTGTCTAAAATGGCTACTCAAGCTATAGTTACCACCTCAAATTCCAACTAGCAGAAAACAGAACAAAGGAGAGAATGCAGCCTTTAAATATTCTTAGAGAAGGTAAAAAGGGGAGCAGACAGATACTGAGGAAATAGTTACTAAATTTTCTCAGGGTATTAAGATTTAGAATGCTGTTCTTGGGCTGGCGTCGCGGCTCAGCAGGTAAAGGCACGTGCCGCCAACCTAACAACCTGAGTTTGACCCCAGCACCCACATGGCAGGAGAACGCCATCTCCCACACATTTCTCCTCTGTGCCGTTCCTGTGCTGTGGCACATGACATACACACACAATACAAATAAAATGTGTTTCAGAAAGTTAAGGAACGTTGTTCTCATACCAAAGAACTTTCAAGAAACATGCAAATTCAAGTGGGAAGGAGGGGGGCGAACGACACAAGTATTTAAAAACGAACAAGAACAGTCATGAGGAAAGCAAACAATATGACATAATAATAATAGAAATGTTATAAAGTCATAAAAGATATGCTGCTAGGCAACACCCTCGACTCCTGAAAAGTCCCGGCCATGTTCCATTTGTTTTTATGAATATCACTCTGTGCCTGTACTGAGGAATATCTAGGGGTCTGGCAATATGTCTTGGTGATTAAGACTGCTTGCAGCTCTTCAGAGGAAGAACCCACACGGGGAAGGCTCACAAACTGTGTCCACCCACAACTCCAGGAGACCTGACATCCTCTTCCGGTTTCTGTGGGTACCTACACACATACATGTGTGCTTGAACACACACAAATAAACCTTTATAAACAAAACAGACAAACAAAATCCCCAGTCTGATCTTTTAATTTGATCAAAGCAGAGTAGCAAAAATTACAGTAACCCTTCCAGCTTAACTGACTAAAAGCTAAGGAAAATTAAAATAACAGTTTTCAAACATTGGAAAAATAGTCAGTGACAATAAAGAATACCCAAGAGAGGAAAAACAAAGGAAGTATTATTAATAACTTATTTATAATGTATATAGAGTTATGAGGTCAAAGCACCAAGAAAGCGAATTTAGATAGCCTCCCAAAATTATGCAGACAAAAAGGACTTAGGGAGAAGAATGTGTTCAGTTCCCCGGTCTACAGTTGAATGCTGATAACTTCCCCTGAAAGAAAGAGGATGATTAAAAGCAACCCAACCAACCACCTGACCCTGGATGCATCAGTCCCAATGCAAAAACAAAGAAACATGAAAACCCAAAAACAACGCTGTGGGCACTGGGCACTGCAGCTCAGATGCAAAGGTGTCCTGGCAGTCGGGAGCCAAGGAATGCCACAAAGTCGCTGTAGGCTTAGCAGGGAAAGGTTCCCCCAAGGTAACAACTCTGCCCAGGCGGGAAGGGTTTCCCAGACAAGTTGTTACAGCTCTGCTGTGCAAGCGGAAAGCTTCCCCAGCCGAAGTGTTCTACAGTTCTGCTCGGCTCTCTCGGCTCAGCTCCAGGGAAAACGGTTAGAGCGGGGCTCCTCGCCGGCAAAAATGCCACGCTGCTCTACAGACCTTACTCAAGGGATTTACTGGAAGGAAGAATCCAGGGGGGTGGCTGTCTCTAGGGTCAGCAGCCGCAGCCTGAACAGGGTGCAGAGCCCATATAGGGCTTCTTGGGAGTGGAGCTTTCTAGGATGGCTTTTTGTGGTCTGACTCAGGAGCAAACTCGGGGATTGGTGGGTTTTCAAACCCTGGTCCTGGGGTCCAGTCAGGGGCAGGGTGTTTGTCCTCAGCCCGGGCCTCAGGTCCAGTCAGGGGCAGGTGTCTGTCCTCCGCCCGGGCCTCAGGTCCAGTCAGGGGCAGGTGTCTGTCCTCCGCCCGGGCCTCAGGTCCAGTCAGGGGCAGGTGTCTGTCCTCCGCCCGGGCCTCAGGTCCAGTCAGGGGCAGGTGTCTGTCCTCCGCCCGGGCCTCAGGTCCAGTCAGGGGCAGGTGTCTGTCCTCCGCCCGGGCCTCAGGTCCAGTCAGGGGCAGGTGTCTGTCCTCCGCCCGGGCCTCAGGTCCAGTCAGGGGCAGGTGTCTGTCCTCCGCCCGGGCCTCAGGTCCAGTCAGGGGCAGGTGTCTGTCCTCCGCCCGGGCCTCAGGTCCAGTCAGGGGCAGGTGTCTGTCCTCCGCCCGGGTCTCAGGTCTAGTTAGGGACAGAGTGTTTTTTTCCTGGCACTTTTCACCCTAAAAGTGCAACTCCTCCAAAATGAACAATTCACAAAGCGATGACCTCCAGTGAGAGTGAATTAGACAAAAATCCCAAATAATTCAAAAGGACGATTGTAAGTATATCCAAAGAAAACAAAGAAGACACAGATTTCTGAATGCGTTCCTAAAGAACACAAACAAGTGAATGAAGTAAGAAATTCAACATAGGACATGGAAATGGATTCCAACAGAGACATAGGAAGACTGAAGAGAAGCCCAGCTATAGTAACAGAAGTGAGAAACCCACTAGCTGAACAACAGCTCCATATGGGTCTGCGGGTTGGCACAGTGAGGAAGAGCAGGGCTCGGCAAGCATGGCCTGTGGATCCGAGTGTGAAGCTTCAGCACCATGTAAAAAGCTGGGTGGGCAGGGCTGTGTGCAGTTGTAACCACAGCACTGGTGGAGACCTACCCAAAAAAGTGAGCTTCGAGCTCAGTAAGAGATCCTGTTCTAAAGCAGTAAGTCTGAAAGGGATAGAAGGTATCTGGGGTCTTGCTCTGGCAAGTGCACCAAGGGCCACATTGAGCCAAGTTTGAGCAAAAGAGACCTCAAAGTCCACCCCCACAGTGAGTGGTGCACTTCCTCCAACAAGGCCACACCTACTTCAACAAGGCCACACCTACTCCAACAAGGCCACACCTACTCCAACAAGGCCACACCTCCTAATAGTGCCACTCCCTTGGGAGGCCATTTTCTTTCAAACCACAACAAAATCTATGTATAAAAGTCAACAAAACTGAAGCCTAAATAAAATAAAATAAAATAAAAATTCTCCCAACTAAAAATATTCCACACTCAGATGAATTCATTGCTGAAATCTACCAGGCCTTCAAAGAAGAACTAAAA